>NC_072415.2:35020102-35195102 GCF_028858775.2 Pan troglodytes | reverse complement strand
GGCGCCCCACGCCTCCCGGCCCCCGGCCGCTGTGCATTTTTGAACTCGGTGAACGGAGCCCTCACCGCACACACAAAGCCCTTTCTTTCTTCTCCTGGGAAGGGACGGGGTGGGGGAGGGCCTCGCAGATTGGAACGCTTGCTTTTTTCCTAAAGCGCAGAAGTTTTAGTTCGGAAACGAGGTGAATCGTTGGCATGTGTCTCCACACAGTGTGTCTGGTGGTTTCCGTCACATGGGCCCCTCATTTTTCTGGGGGAAACCTAGACCCAGGGCCTGAAAGATCCAAGTGTCGACAGTGAAAAAAGAAACGCCACGGGCGTGCGCGGGTGTCAGGGTAACGGTGGACCAGGCTCGCGCCGGCGAGACTTGCCCGAGACCCCGGCTTTCTTGAAAGTAACGCTGAGCGAAGTACCAGGACAAACCTCTTCCTAGTCACTTGGAAAGAAGAACTTTCCGAGTTGAAGTAGGATAGCGGTTAGTGCCTGTCCGGTGGAAAGGGCTCCAAGAAGCTTCTGAAACCCCCGTGAAGGAATTTGGGAGGGATTTTTCTTTTCAAAAAAAAAAAGTTTATTAAAGTTTGCACGATTGGCAGTTTTGTTCACTCGCAGCTTCTGAGCATTTGGTTCACCTGCTTTTGGAGTGAATTTACAGCGAAAGTTCGGTTGACTGTGAATGCGTTTGTTCCCAGTGCTTCCTGAAGATGATTTCTTCTCATGCACGTAGGATTTTATGGGCAGTAAAGGGAATCCGTCAGTTGACGGTATTCGCTGGGCAGGTTTGATAAGTCGAACTGCAAAATACCTGTGCAGTTCTTAGGTTAATAAGCAAAAAATGGCAAGTGAAGAATGAGTAAAGAGGACATTTTATTCTTTTATCGTCATGTTGCAAAATTATCCAAATATCTTCCCCACAAAGACACAGCATCTGTTTCAACTGCTAAATTCTAAATAAAATATTTACACTAAAAACAAAGATTTAGCTTCCATATTCTGTGTGGGCGCGGAACACAGTGCTGTTCTCTCCTATCAGCTGCTTGGACAACTCCCAAAAGAGCGAATGGCCTCAGGTGGGCTGGCTGGGCTTTTGGGGATGAGAAGCTGAAGACAGGAATAAAAATAGTACAGTCCTCACTGAAGAGCGGATTGTTTTTCTTCAGGGTATGCCTTGAAAAATTCATATGTAGATGAGCTATACCAAACGAATCATTTTGATATTAGTAGCGGTTTTGAAGAAGAGGAAGGGCATTCTGGGTGGCTCTTGTTAAATACCTAGCCTTCTCTTCAGTATTTTGATTTCCCTATGTCTTCTTGGAAGGGTCTCCAATTTTTCAAAATGTGTTGTAGGAGTGTTCTGAGTATGCGGATTGTCCATTATATCATTCAGAAGGTCACACTTGGATCATAGAAAAGCCAGGGAGGTGTTACTATGACATGTGTTCTGGTATCATATTAGTAGTAATATGCAGTGAACAACACTTTGCTATCAGCAGGTATAGAAAGGCAGTCCTGTTGTGTTTCTTCATTTATGAATAACTGATTAATAGGTTTGCAATTAAAAGATAAAAAGTCTGATTTTATTAGATGAGTGACAGTATTTCAAAACCACGTAGATTATAGCCAACTTGAAGGAGGCATTGGAAACCATGAAAATGCAATAGGCCCTTCTAAATAAAACATGAAGTTCTGCACTGAATTTCCAACTTCTGTCTTACATGCATACTAGTACTTTAACCAACAAGATGTAAAAGATATTGCTGACATGACTGTCAGTTTGATATAATTTGAAACTTGTATCTCAGGAAAGTAATTTACCTAAGGCAGATAAAAACATTAAGACACAATGTCAGTTAGGTTTGGAGTCTTTATTTGCAACCAAATGCTTAAAAATACAGACTACCAGGACATTTCTATTAACAGTTGAATTTATTGTGTGAATTCTCATAATTTAGTACCCTGAAGGAATAATTATGTTTACTTGAAAAAGTATGCTGGGTTTTTTGTTTGTAGGAAACTTCAGTGTAATTGTCCTAAGAACCCATCTCCTGAGAGTAGGTACCATATTTCTAGCTTCAGTGGAGCAGGTCCTGGTTGGTCTACTTACCTCCTCTAAAGTACATTAAACCTGTTAAACACCGAAAAGATTCACTTTTCTATTTGTAAAAGCTGGAAGTATATTTTGAAACATGGAACTCCTTTACCCCTCCTGCCTCTCAAAGCCCTAGCATCAAAATTCTATCAGCCCACATACAAAGTCGACAAACTTATTCTGTCCTTATGGTATGAATCTTCAGGATAACCCCTTCTATTTAATGAAATAGAGAATTGAAGCCAGTTATTAGAGGCATGGATGGACAGACAATTAAATGAGTCACTCTTTCTGCCCCATTTATATTATTTGGATATTTGTCTCAATTCCTGAGAGTAGACATGGTACTTGAGTAGATTACCTGACTCAAAATAGTTCTCCTGTCAGCTTATTTTTAGAGGCAGCAAATCAGTTGCATCAAATTGGTCAATTGTGACCTATTTCTATTTTTCTTGCTGGCTATTTATTCTCTTCCTTGTGGTGCCTCTCTGATGGAAGTTTCTCGGCCATTTTACCTAATAACAAACAATCTTTTTTTGAAATTTACTCCAAAAAGCACTGTAAAAAGGAAAAAGTGGTCCACTATATAAAGGTGTGATATATTCAGTAAGAGCCAAGTTATAAAGCTGGGAAGGAGAGAGGGGAGCACTTAGTCACTTAAATGGCCAAGTTAAACACAAGACACAATTAGGATATCTGAACCCTCAGGTGTTCATAAACCCATACCAGGGACCTCTGGAGAGGAGTGGTGGGAACCAGGGAGAAAGAGAGCCCCAGAAGTGCCTTGTTTAACTTGGCCGTCACAGTAGCTAACCCTTTGTAACTTGGCACATTTTGAAGTTATCACACTTGTGATTGACCTTTCCCCCATTTACCTTCTTTTGTACTTAGGAAGGTTTATTTTATTTTATTTTTGAGTAGAGTAATTTATTTAGAAATGTAATAGAGTGGCAAAACTTAGTCTGCAATTTAAAGAAGAAATGTAAACTATAGAATTTGAATGTAAAGGCAATGGATTTTAAGCCTGAAACCTTTTGAAAGTAAGAAAACCTGTGTATTAGGCTGTATTCTCTAGTGGAAAAGCTCTAAAAATTGTAGGTGTTAGAAAAGCCACCTCAGGGAGCTTGTACTGGCCCTGAAATTTAATAGAAACATTAAACTCTGCAGTCCTTATTTAAACACATTTTTTTCTCTTATTTTCAAAGTCAAAATATATATACTTACGGGTAGACAGGTGAAGTATAACCAAAAAAAAAGTGTTTCTCTTATATTTCATATGTTTCATTTCTTAAACAAAAAAAAACCTCATCAGTAAAGATTGAGTTTTGATTTTGGAAATGATGACATAATTAGAAAAAAAAAAGCCCCCAATTTTGTGTGTAAAGGTAATTGTTTTAAGACAGTGCAGTGCTTTGCTTTTAAGAATTGCAATATGGCTTTCCCTCAAAATTATTTTTAGACAGGTTGTGACTCCCTTTTTTCATGATTAGATTTTAACCTAAGGTGAGTTTTTAAAAAAATAAGAAAAGATACATACACACACAAATTAGGGAGAGAGATTTCTTTTCATGATTGTACAGGCAAAAATACTAATTGGCATACAGAAATGTATGCTTTACTTTTGGACTTGTATGCTAAAAAGCCTGATTATTGGAAACACTGCAGAAGCTCAAACAGTGTTTGACATCCATACTCCTTCAGACACTTGCAAATGTTCTTCTATTCATCTATCAACCAGTGACTGTTTCTTCCCTCCACCACCTTTAAATTATACTGACTAGATGTTGAAGTCATTAAATTGATTATAGTCCAATCAGTAGACAATCCGACATAAACAAAAACAGCAATTACAGTTGGCAAGGATCCCATGAGTGCTAGTCAAAGTTCCAGAACTGATGGTCCAGTGAGTCTCTTCCAAAACGCCGGTTTCACGATTTCAGCACTTCTGGCAGCATCTTCTTAAAGTGAGGGCACACAAATTCATAAGATTCCACTTGGCCTTAAAAACAAAAACATCTGTTTTATGCATGAGTGGATTGTTGTCTTTTATTCATCCAGCCAAAAAAGGACAAAAAATAGGATACTGAACATAAAAGCATACATGTAAAAATGAAATTACAAAGGGATTTGAGATTAGCAAGCAGCCTTTTATAAAGCAAGCTGTTAATAATTTTTCTTTTTTGTTTTGCCAGAGTGTTTCCATATCCTTTAAAAACCACTGTAGTTATCCTTACTGACAGCAGTGACGTCTAACAGTGATGACAGAATTTTTCAACTTTTTGCTTCCGGTAATTATACTTAGTTCTTTGTACTTGCTTATTTGGTCTAGTGCAAGACTCGCAGCATATTTGTAGGAGATTTCTTTTCACCTCAGAGGAACATTTGTACCTGCCTCCCTCTGTTTTTAAAGGAGTCTGTTTGTGAGGGCTCGTTAGTCTGGTAAATTCTAGTTAAATACTTGTTGACATAAGTTGAAGCATATTATTAAGTATACTTGCTTGAGTTTTCATTTTGATGTAAAAGCATGTAATAAGAAGAAAGAGGTTTTGATAGTAGAAAAGAGTAGGTCTACTAAGATCAATTAAGAATTTTATGAAGGGTCTCTTTTTCCTATTGATGTGTTTTATTAATTCATCTGTCAGGATTCACATTGCTGGTTTACTGTCATTAATTCTGTTGCCACAGAATACATTCCTCATGGCTGGATTTAATGGATACTATGTTCAGTTTTTCAGTTAATTTTAAGAGAGAAAGTGATTTTAAGACTTGCAGTATTTGTATATTTTAGCAGCTGTCTGCATCATTACAAATGTAAATATTATCATTAAGTAAGATGTGAAAGAATGCTTTTGAATTGAATGAGATTTTGATACAAAGGCTGATATTCCACATCAAACCTGTAGCTAAGTATTTTCCCAGATGTATTTAATTTTTTTCTTCATTGACTCCTGTTGTGCTGTCAAAGGTTAAAGTTAGTTCTAGGGGTGGGGGAGATGCATGCAACTTTCTAATCCCATTTCAATTAAATCTGAAATGTTCCTGTTTTTTGTTTGGGGACTACATGGTGCTAGGATTGCATATACCTTGTTTGTTGTAGTGAAAGCGTACTTGTCTGATTTAAAATATGTTCTGCAACAGTGTTATTACAAAGCAATTAAAACTTAAACATTAAAGTTAACATTAGTAAATTTAAATAGCTCTGTTATAGTATTAATCAAATAGTGTAAGGAAAGCTTTTAAATGGTTTAAATAATTATGCAACTCCTGGCATAAAAAGCCCGACACAAGATAAATCTTTGAAAACTAAGTAGAATCACAGCTTTTTTTTTTTTTAATAAAAAACTTTAATTTTAGGCACCTTGGGCTTTTAGCATGCATCACATTCCACTTCTAGTATAAGTAATTATGCCAGTTTAGTAATTATTAGAGATGAAAGAAATTCAGTAAGATATGAATTCTTTAAAACTTCAGTAGCTTCAGTTTTAGCAGGGATAATGATCAAGCAGCAGTTATCCTGCTGCCTGGGGACCCTGCCACAGCTACAAGCACTGGGCTGATCTTGTGGGTATCATTATTATGGCAGCACATACTATAGTTAGTATTTCTACTCTAGTTGTCAGATTGCAGAGGTTTATAATTTGGTCATTAAACAAATTTAGATTCCAATATGACTGTGTAAAAACTCCCCTTTCTTAGAACACTTTTAAAAAAAAGATTAAGTTTAAAAATTATTATTTTGGGGCAGCATCTCTTTTAATTCTATGGGATAGTAAATGCTTTGAAAAATCCTGAAAAGAAAAAAAATGTGTATGTCTGTCATTTTTATGTGTGTATGTGTTAGGTACGTGTTCATTTTGAATCTTATTTTTAAATAAAGATGATTTGGTTTGGAAAGCATATATACTATTCCCGCATGATCATAGCTCTCCCAATCTGAGCAAGGTCAAGTGATTGACATTCAGAATATTTGTTTTCATAATAGTGCAGTTTGTTGGATTTATATTTCGATATTTTGGTTATGATAATTTTTTTGTATATGTGAAACCCAAGAGTTTACATCCCTCAGTTATCACAACATATTGTGAGACACACACATACATAATCTATATACACAGAAACATACTCTAAACCTTCTATAGGAAATGCACTTTGTTTAGTAAGTCCATAAAAGTGTTAATAATGTTTTAAGGGAAAAATTGGACTTTTTTCCAATTAAAATTGGTGTCAAAGAATAAGATTTCCTTTTTGAAATTAAAATCAGCGTATCATTGAGTCTCATTATTTCACTGATTTTATTACCTTCTCTTTCCATCTTATGATTGGCTTTTTCTCAAAATTTATTATCCCATCAGTATACTGTGAAGGATATGATATGTCAAGATGGAAACTTATTTACCTGATAGGGACAAAATCCTCATTGATTACAGACAGTTCCATATATTCATACAAAATACATTTGTTGAAACCTGTAGTGAGGTGAACAGTCCACACAGTAAACTATAACTTGCTATATTATAGGAGTTTCTGTGACCTGGAATCTAAAAAATATCACTGTGCTTTAAACTTTATATTGACTTCAAGAAACAATTTCCAGCATTTCATACATGTTCTTAGCTAATATTCTTATCTTTCACAATAGAGCCAGATTAGGTCCAGTTAGTGCTTGAATAAGACTACATATTAATTGCTTTCAGCATTCCTAATGATTTAGGTTGTCTTAGTTGTGTTAAGTTTATCAGACATATGCTTTTTATCACCACTATCAGCACCTTTTGTCTTTCATTGATTACTTTTATACATTAAGAAAAGGAAGGCCGGGCGCGGTGGCTCATGCCTGTAATCCCAGCACTTTGGGAGACCGAGGCGGGCGGATCACGAGGTCAGGAGATTGAGACCATCCTGGCTAACACGGTGAAACCCCGTCTCTACTAAAAATACAAAAAATTAGCCGGGCGTGGTGACGGGCGCCTGTAGTCCCAGCTACTGGGGAGGCTGAGGCAGGAGAATGGCGGGAACCTGGGAGGCGGAGCTTTCAGTGAGCCAAGATGGCTCCACTGCACTCCAGCCTCCAGCCTGGGCGACAGAGCGAGACTCCGTCTCAAAAAAAAAAAAAAAGAAAAGGAAAAAGGCTGTAAAGTCTTCACAAACATTGATCTACCAAGTACTAATGAAGTCAAAACAGAATCATTGCTTGAATGCTGATGTATGGAGTCTGAAGTTCCTATACATAGCGGGGTTTGGGGTTGTCAGTGTGCAACTTGCAAAGTTGTATGATGTTTTGCAGACATGAGGCAAGGGTTAAGAAGAACTGTGGGCTCAAGGGAGTGCATATTAATTCCTGGAAAGAGTTGAAAATAAAAACAAACAATTAGTTATGGTCATAAGTATTGTGACTTGGATACTAGTGCTTGTAGGGAAATGGTTGCAGAGCAGGAAGAGCACGGGGGCATACTCTGATTTGCTGTGTGTTTTGGCAAGCCATTTACCCTCTGTACTCTAGGATTTAGACTTTCTGTCACTAAAATGAGGAAGCTTATTCATCATTTAACAAGTTCTGGGGGGTTTTTGTTTTGTTGTGTTTTGGTTTTTGATGCCCGTCTTATCCCAGGCACTGTACTAAGTTCTGAGGATTCAGCTGTGAACCAAACAGATATATAAGCCTTGCTCTTATGGAGCTTATAGTCTAGAAAACTGGATGAGAGTCTACATACTTTCCATTGCTTTTTAGTTTTTGGAAGAAAGCTCTGCAGGTGAGGAGAAGGACGTACATGTGTATGGTATGTTAACTTTTTCTGTGAGTTGGGTCAGATGAAGCAGTTAGACGAAATGAGTCTCAAAAACATTTTTGGCGCCGAAAGTTTGATGAACTATACTTTTTAAGAATTGCTAGCTTTGTTTTCTCTTATAATCTAAAGGGAAATATGTCCACTTGAACTGAAACAACTAAGCACAATATATAGAACTTTTACTTCCCACTCTTTTGTACTTAGGTCAGTGATGTTGCAATATCTTTTACCCCTCCTAAAAGTACTGGATAACATTTTTGAAAGTTAATCATGCAATGGTGAAGCTAATTAATTTTCTAAATTGTTTAAAGAATTTAAGGCATCCTTTAAGATAATTGGAGGTTCTTGGAGAATGTGTATGATGTTCATATTAAAAAACAGCAAAACTAAACTTCAGTTAGGAATCCCTGCTATACAAAATTGAGGTGAAAGAAGTTGCAAGGAACTTATTCCATTAAATGTGCAGGCGTAGAACACTAGGGAGTGCAGCAAGTCGGTACTAAAAAGTCCATAGTGTGCAAGTTTGACTATTTCTCCCCTGAGAGATAGGTGAATGCTTTGAAATAAACTTTTACTGAATCATGGATCTTAAGTGAGACAATTTAAGGATAATGATATTGGGTGTCTTGATGGTCTTCGTGTTCAAAGATGTGAGCACTGGAATGAATGGTGATGGTGGGGAGTGTAACTGACCGAAGAAAAAGATGATCAACATGAAATCCCTTTTGCCTCCTCCAACATCATATAGGTCATTTACATAACTATTTCATCATTATACCAAATTTTTAATCTTCAAAATAAAACCATTACAAGATAATAACACCATTTTATAGCTCCTGTTAAATGTAGCTGTTTTTTATACTTGCTGATTTGCATATTTAAAACCCAGTATGAGTGTGATGGGCTGGCAGACCTCTATGGTGGCTTTTTATCTCTGTCTTTGTCCCTGTGTCCCTAGGCTAGGAGAGTCCTTAGCCAGTTGCCTGCCCTATACTAAGTGCTCAATAAACTTCAGTGGAATCAGTATCACTTCATTTCTTAACAGTAAAAAAAAAAGGTCTCAGTGACTTCTGAGTTCCCTTGTAGCTCCAACATCCTAGAATTCTTATGTTGAGAAATTGTGATTCTTGCAAGTTGATCAATAATTCATATTAATGGGGAAAACATACTTTCAAATTGTGAACTTGACTGAGTTATAGCTGATGGAACAAAATCAAAGACTGGCCAAAATTTCCAAACGCAGTTTGGACAGCCTTACTTTCCACTGTGATTTCTTATCAAGACCCCCCATTTACCTTTGGCCGTCCAAAACATTTGAGCCAAGGTCAAAGTGTGTTGTTTGATTTTGTTATTTATTTATTTATTTATTATTATTTTTTCGAGATGGAATCTCACTCTGTCACACAGGCTGGAGTGTAGTGGTGCTATCTTGGCTCCCTGCAACCTCCACTGCCTGGGTTCAAGCGATCCTCTCACCTCAGCCTCCCTAGTAGCTGAGAGTATAGGTGCGCACCATCACGCTTGGCTAATTTTTGTATTTTTAGTAGAGACAGGGTTTCATCATGTTGGCTAGGCTGGTCTCAAACTCTTGACCTCAAGTGATCCACACGCCTTGGCCTCCCAAAGTGCTGGGATTACAGGCGTGAGCCACCACAACCTGCCAAAGTGTGTTGCTTTAAAGACAGCATTTTAATTTAGTTTGACTAGCCACCTTCAATTCATGTTCATCTCTTTGCCCAAATGCTGGTATTCTTTTCCTGCAGCAGCATGTCCCAAACCTTTAGTGATGTCCATGGCTTCACTTTGAATCTCTTCTAGGCTTAGATTGTGGATTTTCAAGTCGTAATGGTGTTGTAATGATAAAGGCTTGAATATTGTTTTCATCTCACATCTTGTGAGAGGCTTTTTCCGACCCACCTAACTTAAAGTGACCCATCTCTGTTATTCCCTTATACCCCATATGTCAAAGAAGTTGTGGCACTTCATTTCCTGGTTTCTCTATAAGCCTTTTGAGAACAGTTTGGTGTCCCTTTTCTTTGAATCCCCGTAACCTACAATGTAGACAAACAAATGTAGACACACAAACAAATGCATTAATTCAGCCAGTTGATTAATTAACAAATATTTACTGTGTTTTACTAGTCATTTAGCAGTTTAAGAGTGCTAGCAGTTGAGAATGCTATGAAGGAGACATATTGTCTATATCCTGGTAGAGTTATGATCAAGAAGTGGAAACATATTAAATAAGATGCTAGTAATTTCCATTCCTGTGAAGGGACAGCACCGATGTTAATGAGACTATTTAACAGCGATATCAGTGAGGTCAGGGAAGGATTCTGGAGGAAGTGCTTTCAAGCAAATCCTGAAGTTTCATATGTTTTCGAATGAAAGATACTGAACATGGTCATGCATTCTAAAGGATTTTTTATTGAGCACCAAGTATGTGTCAGGTTCTAGGGAGACAATATGGAACCAGTCAGACCCAACTGCTCATGGGTTTCATGGAACTAACAGTCTATGAAGACATATTATATGCCTCTTTGTGTCTCTCATAATGTTAACTTTAGATTTTACTTAGTTTTACAACAATAGTGTTCTTTCAGTTCACACAAACGGTATTCCTTTTGTGTCATTGGCACATGGCTAACTTCTGTGCAAGTTCTGGCCATATTTTAATTGTGGGCCTGGTTTTCCCATTCTAAGTAAACTACTTACAGCTACATTCATTGAGTTTTCCATTACCTAAGTCTATTAACTTTCAAATATCTGGGTTTGTTTTAATCCTTAGAATGCTCTCTAAATACTTGATCAACTCACTCATTCTGAAATTGTGAGACAATTTAACAACTGTTCTCTATTTTATGTCTTAGCTGTTTAGGAAAATATATGTTAGTCATCTAATTATGTTTCTGCTTATGATCTTTGCAAATTCTTAGCACAATTTTCACATCAAGGAGGTTAGTAAATACTAAACTGTGATAGTGCATCAACAATTCATTAGTGTATTCTGTAATTAAAAAGAAAATGACTGGGCTCAATGGCTCACACCTATAATCCTAGGATTTTGGGAGACTGAGGCGGGGGGATCGCCTGAGCTCAGGAGTTCAAGACAGGCCTGGGCAACATGGTGAATCCCCATCTTTACCAAAATATAAGAAATTAGCCGGCGTGGTGGCACATGCCTGTGGCCCCAGCTACTTGGGAGGCTGAGGTGGGAAGATCACTTGAGCCTGGGAGGTGGAGGTTGCAGTGAGTCGAGATCACGCCACTGCACTCCAACCTGGGTGACAGAGTGAGACCCCATCTCAAAACTTAAAAAAAAAAAAATGTAGAAAAACTGTGAAAGATTGTGAAAACAGTAATATGTCTACTAGCACTTTTTTCCACTTTCAACTCACATTTCCTATGCCTTTTCTGTTGTCTTTATTCTTAATTGTAGTTTACACACACACACACACACACACACACACACACACACACACACAAAAGTCTATGAGAGGTTGTTTGAATTCAACCCCTAACCATCCACGTAATTCTGTAAGAAAGGTCAGAGTGAGATGCATCGGTACTCTGGACGGCCGATTATATGTTGCCCCTTCCAACTATTCCTTAAATATCTGTTCCATGGTTAGACAGAGACAGTGAGTATAGCTAGCTGGGGTAATGTACCCAGGGAGCTAACTGGGCCAATCTTAAATTGCGATGTATATATGTGAGTGTTTTTTCTTTTCCCCAAACAAAAGCGGGAGGTCTCTATGTTGTCCTCCTTCCTAAATATATTTCCTAGCAGCCCTTCCATATAAGCACTTATGATCTCTCCCCTTTATTCTAATGACTTTGCAGTATCCATTGTATGATGGGCTGTTGTCTAGTCCATCCCCAGCTGCTGGTCATCAGGGTGTTTCTTTTTAGTTACTTATCTGTGTTGCAGGAAGCATGCATACATTCTTGCTGATATGTATGATTTTATATACATGGGATCAATTCCTAAAAATGGAATTGCTGGTTAAAGATAATGTGCATTTAAAATTTTAATGGATACCGCCAGTGTGCCCTCCAAAGAAGTAAGACCAATTCACACTGCAGTTGGCAGCAGGGTTAGAGAGTGCCTGTGTTTAAATACTTCATCCTTACTAATGCGACTTGTGAAAAAACAAACTGGTATTTAATTGACATTTTAATTAGCATTGCTGTAATTATGAGGTAGATTGAGCATCATTTCAATTGTTTATAAGCTATTTGTATTTATTTTTCTGTGAATTGCCTTTTTATTTCCTTGGGTTTTTTATCTTCTGGTTTGAAAGAGCAGCTCATATTATTAAGAAAATTAGCTCTTTGCCTGACTTATGTGTTGCAAATGTTTTCCCCAGTTTGCCTTTTGACTCTGTGGGTGGTAGTTTTTTCTCTTTTGCCATACAGAACTTCCAAATTTTTATTTTTGGTATTGTCAGCGCTTTCCCTTGTAACTAATAGATCTTGTGTCTGACATATTATAGAAAGGATTTTTTTCCTAATCTTTCTTTTCATTCTGTGTTCCCCATTACACTGGCTGCAGTGTCTTGTTCCCCCACCTCCATCTCTGTGTCCCCAACCTCGCAGAATATTTCTGGGAATATAGTAGGTGCTTAGCAAACATTTATTAAATGGGGGAAGTATAGTGTAGTGGTTAAGAACATGGGTGTTAAACTAGACTCTCTGGGTTGAAATTCTAATCTGATTGACCTTGGGCAAGTTATTAAATCACCTTGTACTACAGTTTCTCCATCTGTAAATGAGGGTCCTACTAGTACCTAATTCAAAGAGCTCTTGTGAGAATTAAGAGTTAATTAGTGTAAGCTCTTAGAATAGTGTCTGGTAGATGTGAAGTGCCTGGTAAATGTTTCTTTTTACTCTCAAAGGTTTTCTCACTTTTGTACACCCCATAGCATACAACTCTTTTCTATTCTAGAAAGTTCCTTCTTGCTGTGGTTGAAGATTGGGAATTTTTACGTACCTGTGTGGTAGCACATAGCCCTTTCTGAAGCCTGTTTTGAGGGGGCTAGAGGGATTCTCACAAAGTCTTCGCCGAGTTCAGTCTTCCACTACAGGCACCTTCACCCTGGCCAACGCATTGATCCAGTCCAAAATCTAACTTTGCTTTGCCAACATAGATAGAATTAAGAAAGAAAAATTACTGCAGAAATTCCAATTAAAAGATAATGGAAGCATAAAGTGAAGCTAATTAATTTTAGCACCTCTGCCATCTTTTTTTGGTAAGTCGGGTGGGTGTCTTTTAGGTTCTTTGCAGAAGGGCCAGTGCTAATTTACAAAGGTAGTCTAATAGTTCTTGGGAGAGGAACTGGAGACAAATAATTCACATATCATTATGAAAGTTTAATCATAGCAGATTTATTAATAATCCTTAAATTAAAAAGATAAATCTGGGCTTGGGTTTACAAAAGAATTAGTGGAACGAGGGGATGATTTTCTGCATCACCTCAGTCATCAGTAAATTTGTCTACAAGCATTTTCTTCTTGGCTTCAGAGAGAGATTCTGTGTTCTGTAGAAGCACATGTGGGTATAGAGATTGAATGTGGAAGGAGAATACAGGAATGGTCTGCTGACTGGCGGTTAACTCCCATCCATGCCTGGCTGTGTCTAGCTGGTGCTTTAATTTTATTTGAGACGTTATTTTGGGGCAGATTGACATTGCTTTCCTCTTGGTTTCTTCTTTATTCTTTCTGCAGTAAATCCTAACTGTTCAGGTTGTTTTAATTTCCCCTTAACTTCCCTTGCTTGTTCAATCACAACTCTTACTCTCTCTCTTCAGTTCGTGAAATCACCCGGGCCCCACTTCCAGATTGCTTGACTCTGCTGGCCCTTTGGGCTTTAGAAGCCCAACCTCTGTCCGCGCTCGCTGGTTGACCTTGGCATTCACTTGTCCGGTGATACTCTTCGTAGACACTATCTTTTCTTTTAACTTTTAACTAAATGTAAACTGTCATAAAGTTGTCTTTCTATACCGACAAAGTCTAAAACCTTAATATATCCAATCAGATGACTTTCAAATAGCCATTTATACTTTTTTCTTCAACCTTAATGCTAAATGAAGTGAGAGAATTAGTAATGAAAATCAGAGTGGGGAGAGCCAAGAGGATTGAGCGAGGCCACTTTTAATGAGTGGAATATCTTTAAATGATAGAAAGTGACAAAGGAAATTTCACTTTGGGATCGCTTAATATAGATATTCTGGAAAACACTTTTAAAAGGGTATTGGGTGCGGGTGCTAGTTTAGTTTCCTGAAAGGTCAGCCAGGGCTAGGGATGGACATCTGGTTAGGCGAGGTACAGAGTGTTTTGAGGACAGGAGAGGATACAGATCATGAGAGTTTAGAGCAGGGAAGACCCTAGAGATGACCCACTTGCTGTCTCCAAGACCCAAAGACCTTAAGTTACGTATTCCAGGTCACACCATGACTTTGTGACAGACTAGGGAGGAGTCTCAGTCTCTTGATTTATAATTCTAGGAACTACCTTTCATGGCTATACACATTTTAGGTGATGGGAGGAAAAGTGACTTTTCCAACCCTCTCAGACTTTTTCTGAAAGCAAAAATTACAGGCTCACTGCGCTGAGAGCATCACCTTCCTTATTCTAGTCTGAGCAGTGGAATGTCTCAGTGCTTTGGTCCTGTGTGCACAATCGGCATGTCACAATGAGTAGACACAAGGGACCCGCTGCCTGGTGGACCTGTGTTTGAATCCTGCACACTATTAACAAGCTACATGTTATTGAACCTTACTAAACCTCAGTTTTCTTACCAGTAAAATGTTAGGAATAGACCTTGCAGGACTGTCATATTAACAAACAAACATAAGGTGCTTAATGGATGTCTGGCTCTTAGCAAATCACTAACTGGTAATAGCTTTCTATTCTGGATGAAGTTCTCTGGGAAGCTGGGGAGGCCTGCATGTTTTATCCTCTTTATGTTTACCTCGTTTGCAAAGTCTCTAGGGGTGGCACTCAGTATTGCGGCTGCTTTGCCTTTTTGTGTAGAGAAGAAAATATTTCCCCTTCTGGAGAAAGCCTAAGAGGAATTGTGTGAACTTTTATATTCAACTCTTAGTAACCATTATCTACAATAAAAGGTGGGTAATGGAGCTGGAGGAGAGTTGAGTTCACTATTTTTGACAAATACCTTATGTGTGGGCACCTGTTTAACGTTTCAAAAGACACTGTGTCTTCCTTTGGCTTTAAATGTATCCTTTGTCAGTTATCATTGCTCTCATTTTATAGGTGAGAAAACTGAGTCACATACACTGGACCCATCCAGTTAGTATGGCTGAAGCAGAAAAAGAACTTGAAAGTGGGCATCTTTCATCCCATACTTTTCAAATGAAGAAGCCAAGACTCGTCATAAACCAAATCAAGATGTAGAAATAATTAATCCACTGGCCACCAGATCTCTCCTCTGATGTTCCTTTTGACTTTAGGCATTTAGATCTGAGTTCCCTCTCCTTATCTACTCTCCAGCCCCTAAGAGAAAGTTACTTCTCCAAGAAAAAGTATGATAGAGAGCATTAAAAGCAGTGGAATCCTGACAAATCTGTAATTGTATAATTAAAGGCTTTGTCTTCTGATTAAAAAAAATTGAATGCCTCTGGAAGCTGATCTGGGAGATATTTTAGTGGTGGTGGCAAGGGGGTGCTGGAGTGTTTTCTTCATTGCTGGTGAAATCTTGGAACTACTGCCTTGTAGAGGTTGAGTAGACTTTCAAAGGTCTTTCTTCTCCGTGCTGTTACTCAAAGGTCAGGAGATTTGCTTGGGTGGAGCCCACCAGCTTGACTTCTGGGAAGAAGTGAGTGATGGTTGTGCCTGCAAAGACTATAGCAGTGCACCTGGCTTTGGGCTGACTAGCCCCTGGTAATACCACACTGCCTGTATTAAACACACCATGAAGCAGATAGAGGAGAAACAAATTCATATTTCCCACTGGCAGATTAAGGCACTTTACCATCCTGAAGTTATCCCTGTTTTCTTTTGTTCGAAATATATTACATTTGATACAGTTTTTCTTCATGGCTGTGAAAGATGGACATACCCATTGCAGGGATAGGTTGTCCCAAGGACTGGTGTGGCATTGATACCTTCTGTGGAGGCAATTGGGCATGACCTGTCACTGTTTCTGAAAAAAATTACTCCAATTCTGACATCCTAGAGATGGTATTTCAGAGACAGGATGTACTTTTTTTTTGGGTAGTGTTGGCTAAATGTAAGGTTTCAAACGTGTTGGATTTTAAAAAAATACAAACAGCAACAGCGGAATTGACCAGATTATTTTCCTTATTATTCTCTTTTAAAAATAAGATGAGCCCTGGCCCTTCTGCCCACCCTCTGAGAATATGCTCCCTCCCCGTATATATTTACATATATATATATGTGTATATATATATATATAGAGAGAGAGAGAGAGAGAGAGAGTGTGTCCTTATTAAACCACATGCTTATTAAACTACATAGTAAAAAAGCAAAACAAATAAATATAGGTGTTTATTTATCAGCCATTTCCTCCTATGTGTGATTGATTTCGTTGATATTACTTTATGCATATTTGGAGATTATCTGGAAATAATCATTTGAAAATATGTTTACATATAGCATTATACGATAAAATATATACTACTCTAGTATATATGTATATATACATATGTATAGATTTGTATATGTATATGCTACATTATATACATAAATACTATACAAATATATAATATGTGGTCACATTATCCTGACAAGTGGAGATTGAGACAATATAAGTGGGAACACATTTCCACGAACAACTATTAATTTATAGTTACTATGATAATGGCGTACACGTTCACTTTTAGTTCTATCTGGGTAGCTCTGTAAATTGTGTATTGATTATGCTAATGGCACTCGTGTCTTTATTACTTGTCTGCAGATACATGCAGATTGAATGCACATTTGGTGAGGTGGTCATTCTGTAGGAAAAAGTACATTTTTAAAACCTGGCTTTTGGAGAGATTGTATTAAAACTAAAGAAAAACATTAGACTCATATGGACACCTAAGGAATTATTTTGTGTCCTAGGAAATGAAAAGTGCAGTTAAAAAATTTAAAACAAATGATGCTCTTATATTATCTTTGTTTCAAATTCCTTAAGGAAAGTGTTACAGAAATGGAACTAAATCAATAATGATCTATTTTTATAGTTTATTTTTGGTTGTGTGGCTTTTCTTGTTTTGTTTATCAGGATGAAGGAACCTTCGACATTTAGGGTTGTATGTATTTTAAAATTTATTAGACCAACTAGGGGAAGACACAATGAATTCCTTTTTTTCAATTATACATAAATTTTCTTGTAGTTTATAATAGCTCATAAGGTATAAATCACAGCCTCTTTTTTTTTTTTTTTTTTGCTGTGATCTTTCATTATACAAATTTGTGCCTTATGTTATAGGATTTTTCTTTTTTTAAAATTTCTCTTTTCCTGAGTCATCATGTTACCAAGGCAGTTGTTTTGAAAATGCTTTCTTATCTTCCTAAGTGGGATCATTTCTTACAAATGTAGACTTTTCCACTTAGAAAAGAAAAAAATCTGTTTTCATTTGTTTTCAAATTATTTTTCTTTTTAATGGCAGTTTGATTCCCAGTTTGACAGCCATTTGGAGCTGCTGAAGGGGAAAAAGAAAGAAAAAACCCAACATTTTTTCATGTTCCTGGGTGAAATAAATCTGTTTAGTGGAATATTAAATGCCCAAAATGTTTCGATTAATTTTGGCAAACTTTAGACAAATCCAATTGTCCTTGTCTTTCAAATATATGATTGCAGTTAAGGAGAGGAATTTCCTAAATTAAAAAAAAAAAAAAAGAAAAAAGCAAGTCCAAAGTCACTAGTAAAGAGAATTGGATGATAATATTGTATTGATTTTTGTGAATAAGGTTGGGGTTTACCTTCTCAAAATGTGAAAGTGAGTATTGCTACATTGCAGCAAGCCAGTGTTTCCTGATTCAAACAAAACACTTTCCCCCTAAGCTAATGCCTCAGCAATTGTTGAGATAGTTAACTTTAGGTGTCCAATTCAGAAATGTTGCAATTTGACTGGCACTGTCTAAAATGGCTGAAAAAATACAAACAGTTGGTGTAAGTATTAGTATGATATCGTTAATACAAAGGCATTTAGCCGCAGATTTTTCTTTGCTTGGGGAAACTAATGCTTTCTAACTGTGCTACTAAGACTACATAGACTTATTTAGTAAAGAGGAGCCAGATTCTTTCACAAATGTCCAAATGTCTAAATCCTAGGTTCAAAACTTGGTTTTATTTCTTACTGTAGCTGTCTTGTCTGAGAAGCAGTTTTCAGTATACCTGGTCATTATGTACTAAAGACTACACAGAAATGTTTTCAAATAATTTGTTTTCCTCCAGAGTGGATTTTTTTTTAGCAGTTTTAAAGTTGCTTTACTATCAAGAAATTAGTGCTTGATTAGCTGGATATTAAAAATATTTGTGTGTAGTATCTTTCTTATGTAAAATGGAAGAAGGGAGTCCTTGAGGCTCGGTTTAAGATTGAGCATGGAACTACAGAAGCTGGTTTTGTTCTTTTTGCAGGAAGTTAGAGACTATATGAGATTCAAATGTGTCATTGTTGAATCTGAAGGCATCAGGGTAGTTGGAAGAGTGAGGCATTTCAAATCTGGCAAGAAGAAAGGCTCATGCCAAAGCAAAACAAAATAAAAACAACAAGGTTACAAAAAGACTCTGGGTATTTTACTTTAAGCCCTTCATCTAGAAAAAGCTTCAGCAGGGTACTTTTTTCTTTCTTTGTTAGCGTAGGTGATTTTGAGTTTGTGTACCCATTTCACCCTTGTGTCATCTCTTTCCCCTGCTGCTCTGTCGCATTCTTTGTGGTTCCTTACCATATTTTCTTTTAGGAGAAGGCTGTGTGCACCTTTTAAAACAAGTATTTTAAATTTATTGGGGTTTTATGTTATTAAAAGTAGTAGTCTGGTGTTTTGACTTTGTCTGATGAAAAGAATCATGAACTCCAAGTAAAATCGTGTTAACTTACTTAAACTAATGGTTAATGATATATTTAAAGAAGAAATAAGAAAGAGATATTAGAATCAATGTCTCTTTTGGTTTTCAGTTTAATTTTATACTTATTCTTCTTTGGCATTGTGTGTGCTTAAAATAAAGCTAAAGTTAAAGGAGTCTTACCAAAGATCCTTGAAGTCCTGAGAAGTGTCTTTGGGGCCCCTGGAAACCTCTGGTACTAGGTTAAAAAGTTAGCTGGTGGCTGGGCATGGTGGCTCACGCCTGTAATCCCAGCACTTTGGGCAGCTGAGGCGGGTGGATCATGAGGTCAAGAGATCGAGACCATCCTGGCCAACATGGTGAAACCCTGTCTCTACTAAAAAAATATAAAAATTAGCTGGGCATGGTGGCGCAGGCCTGTAGTCCCAGCTACTTGAGAGGCTGAGGCAGGAGAATCGTTTGAACCTGGGAGGCAGAAGTTGCAGTGAACTGAGATTGCACCACTGCACTCCAGCCTGGCGACAGAGTGAGACTCTGTCTCAAACAAAAAGAAAAAGAAAAAAGTTAGGTGGTGTGATTTTTCTGCCCAGTTTTTCTCCAGCTTTGGCACTTCTTTGTCACTATTTAGGTAAGTGAGAATATGGGTAAAAGACAAAACCTGGATGTGAAGATAGTGAGAAAAGCATGCTCCTGTCTAGGAATGGCTCCACCAAGCCTGGTGCCTGGCAAACACTGAGACAGCTCCCCACTTTCCTCTCTTCACCATCCATCCAGATCCTGTTTCCATAGTGGCTCCCAGAACCATTATTTCCTTTCTGCCGTTGACTTAGTTTTCACTTTCTACTTACTTCCTGGTTTACCCTGTAGCCTCTGGATTGGTCTCTTTGCTTCCAGGTCTGATCTTTGTCCATGCCATCCTCTCAGTTACCAGTGGAGCATCTTTGTAAAATGTCAATCAGATCATTCACTCCCCTACTTAAAATCCATCAGTGATTTCTCATAGCAGTGAGGTTAACATCTGGACATTACACTCACAGGAGTTCCTTCGTGCTCTAGCCGCTTTTCCAGCCTGCTCTCTGCCGCTGCCTTACTGTCTGTCTGGTCTATCCCTCCCTCGCCCCCATTTTGAATAGCAGCACAGGTACCTGCATTTCTTTGAAGTCATCATGTTGTTTTACGTATCTGTGGCCTTACCTATGTTTCTATTGCCTAGAGAGCTGTGTTCTTGTTCCCAGTGTTATGTGGCCTTCAAAATGTAGCCCAAGTTGCTCTTCTTGGGATAAAATTTCCCTGCCCCGATTTAGATGCCCCTCCATCTGAGTACTTATCCCTCTTGCTGTAGTCGTTGACTTACTCTTCTCTTTCTCTCCTTGTGCCAGTCAGGCCTTCTCATGAAATAACATATGCAGAAAAGTGATAAGTTTCAAATGGCAAACTTGGGTAAATGGACAAAACCACTCAAGGCCAGGGAAGACAGACTTGCAGTTTCCAGTCACCCCAAGCTGTGCCTGGTCACCTTGAGGATCAGTATCCCCAAACACTTGAACTTTGCTTTTGGGAAGCGGCAGCAAATTGCAAACTTCTTGGGACAGGAATTTAGACATTGTATCTCCAGGGCCTTGATCAACTGGCTGTTAACCACATAGGTGCTCAAGAAATGTTTGCTTACTGAAGTTGTGAAAAAGGCAGCCATAGAAATTCATTGTGAAGTTAAATGACTTTAAGGTAGGAATATGTTAGTAACTACTACTAACATAGTTAGTTACAAACTACTCTTTGTATTAAAGTTGGAGTACTGAAGTTGCTTTCTTCCATTGTGTCTTTCTTTTACCAAATTTCATGTTAAAGATAAAGGGGGAATAGGCCAGCGCGATGGCTCACGCCTGTAATCCCAGCACTTTGGGAGGCTGAGGCTGGTGGATCACAAGGTCAGAAGATCGAGCCCATCCTGGCTAACACGGTGAAACCTGGTCTCTACTAAAAATACAAAAAATTAGCCAGGCATGGTGGCATGTGCCTGTAATCCCAGCTACTCAGGAGGCTGAGGCAGGAGAATCGCTTGAACCCGGGAGGCAGAGGTTGCAGTGAGCCAAGATCACGCCACTGCACTCCAGCCTGAGCCAAAGAGCGAGACTCCGTCTCAAAAAATTAAAAAAAAATAATAAAAAAATAAGATAAAGGAGGAATAATGGAAGAAAGAAACTTGGGTATATCTTTCTGATTGGAAGAGAAGAAACTTTTGTTGCAAAGTGTGAAAGTGAATGCGTGTGTGTGTGTGTGTGTGTGTGTGTGTGTGTTTAACCTCCCCTAAGGCTAATTTCCTCCCATTCAGCATCCTCCTTCAAGGAATTTCACTGTAGATAGTGGTAATAAATTCACAATTGGCATGTTCTCCTTGATAACAGTACATCTGTGATATTTCTCTTTGGTCTTCAAGGACCGTGATAGACCTGTAGAACAATCAAGCAAAACCACAGAAAGTCTAAACTTCAACAGTGCGATTTTGTTTAACACAGAGATCATTCTTTCTGTCTGAGAAGATTTTATAGACAAAGGAAGGAACAAATAGATTACAGGTTCCTTTTTTTCTTCTGTAAAACAATTTAACAACTTTCAGAGAATAGAGTGGTTAGAAAATAAACATTGCAGAAAGAGGTAAAAGGAGCACATTCTTATCCGTGACCACAGGAGCTCTTTGGACCGGTTGGTGCCCAGCCAGGTGTCTGCCTGGGATGCCCATCATAATCCTACTAAGTTGAGGCCGATGTGGTTCCGGGGATGCTCAGCCCTTAGCCACCCCATCGATTGCTTTTTTTTGTTGTTTGTGTTGTGTTTGTTTGTTTACCTTTAGTTGACAGTAATAAAAAAAATGAGGCAGCAGACCAGCAGGCGAGTGCGGGACAGACGGCTGCACAGTCTGGCAATGCTGCCTTCCTTCATTAGAGTCTGCTTGCCATTTTATAACAGTGTGCGATTTATTTCCCCTAAATCTGTTTTCGTCTTATGGGATTTCAAGTTAGAATGCATATCTAGAGCCCAGAAAGCACAAAATAATGATCCCGCCCTTTGGTTTTTGAAAACCAGGAAGGCTTTCTGCTTCTTGTTAACTCTTTGTAGCCTGAAGGTAACTTTTTCTCTGTTCTTAAAAAGCATAAACATAAATCAGGGATTAGGATTTGAACATACTTGTAGGGGAGGAGTGCTTTCAGATATGGTTTATTTTAAACAGATACTCTCTGATTTTCTTTTTAGGTGTGGGACTTCTAAATATGTCACGAAACCTAGAAGGCTAGTTGTGAGTACACATATGAACTTTAAATTCAACATCATTAGACAGTTAATTACGTTTAGCACAAGGTGGTTGTTAACCTGAGATGCATCATTTGCAGTGATTTGGGGAGATTTTGGTATGGAATGCATTACTTTGAATTATTTGTTTACTTATTTAGCATAGAATTCCTGGCTATGTGACATGGGTTATAATGCCTTTTTAATTTCAGACAATATCCTTGAAAGAAAGAACTCGGGCAGCTTTCTAAAGTCTCAAAAACCCTCTATTTTTACTAGTTCACTAGCAGTGTAGTGTTGGGGCCACTTTTTCTTTAATTTTTTTTTGTAACAGTTTTAGGCTATTGAGATCCTGGAGGTCATGGTCATCACAGTGAAACTAAGACTTGTTTTTTTCAGACAGTATGTATTTTTTAGTTGGTAGTTTCTTGAACTCACTGGGCACTGTGTGGGTTGACTTAAGATTGAGTAATTCATGCCATGGCTGTTTAATTTGGTGACAAGCTGGCTATGATCAGAGAACAAACTGTTAGGAAGTGGTCCAGTTTTAAGTTTGCGTGAGTATATAAGTGGAGTATTTTGGGTTCATTCATCTCTTGCCAGTCTTAGTTGTTAAGTAATCTTCTTGCATTCATATTTACATCATCCTCAGAATCTTGTGTTTCTGCCACTCTCTTAAAAACTGACTCTGGTTTTTAAGGTAGAGCTTCATGCTTGGAATTAACCAGGAAAAACCTCATTTATATCTCCAGCAAGAGGGACAGAGGGCCTGCACTGTGTACTTGCTGCCAGAAGTTTTTATAGTAATACTTTGTATCTAGGCTCTGGCTCTTACCATTAAATGTGCTTTTTATAGAGTACCAAGTTATAAATGTAGTGCAGCTACGGCATATTAATCTTACTGCAGAGATTTAATGAGGCAGTTGTTTTGCGATGGACACTATTGGGAGCAGAGAGCGACAGAGTTTTACTTTACCACTGAGCTGCAGAAATATTCCTTGCCTGGTAATAATTATAACCACATGATCTCTTAGTTTTTCTTTCTTTTGCCAGTGCTTTTCCATGCAAAAGTGGCTTGGAAGGAGGTCCATTTTGAGGCAGTGAAATGGATTGGAAATTGGGCTGTTTTCTCAGTAGTTTGACATTTTAGCTTTGATCAGGCATGGGATCCTTGTTGCACAGAGAGAAATATGTAAGATGAGTTTCAAGAATACAGATAGTCTTTGCCAGTCCACTGAGATGGCTTTTAGATATTCATTACTTTTACTTGACTTTTATATAGGTTATAAAAAGTAAATGTGGTGAAACCTCATTTTTACATGGACAGAATAGAATTTCTGCTGGTTGGCCTTAAACTGATCCCACACTTGAAATTAATTGAAGTCCATGGGTTTATTGCCTCCAACACTTTTAAGCCAGTGCAATTTTTCATTTTCCCCACAGTTGTAATTTTATTAAAGCAAGTTATAGCAATAACAATTCTTATGAACAGGAGGATGAGACGAAGAAAAGAACCACCTGCCAGAGAACACAATCAGGGAAAAGAATGCTTCTTTTACATTCCTATTTATAAGTAACGTTAACAAAATTGGAAACAGAAAGCTGCCACTTACTTTTGTAATAATAATTGTGCGTGTGTTCCAAAATTCAGCATTTTATCCAATCAGAATGATATAAATCCAGTGTCCCACAGCACCCTTTTCAGAGGATGAGGTGGAAAGTTGGTTGAGGAGGTGAGATCATTTGTGCTGAATGCAACATGTTTGCGCAGCATCATTTAGGGTAGGGGGAGAGAGAGTGGTGGGTGCCTGCAGCTATGACACAGTTTGTAGTTGCAGTGTAGAGAGTTTGGGGATATTTTAAAATATCACCCTTTGCGTGGATTTATAGCACAACAATGGAGTTGGAAGAACAATGATCCTTCCTGCAGTGGTGCTGGGGGCAGGGCAGTACTTACAGGCATGGACCTTGTATTTATAACCCCTTAGTTTGAAGTCAGAGGTTTGAATGGCTAGCAGAGTAATACAATTATTTTTTATGATTGGATCTCAAAGGACTTTATAAAAACTACATCACTAAGTCCATGTGCAATTATTGAAGTGTAGCCACCTGTGGGAAAGAAATGGTTGACAGTGTAAGCTTTCTAGAATCTTCCTACATCAACTGGCATTAGGGATGCAAACCCCTAGCACAAATAAACACATCTTTTGAATGGGCAAAAAAGAGTTTTTCATGAAAGTAGAGGCTGGAAAAATCTTACAAGGAGAGAGACTGAGATTCCAGTACTCATTACACCAAGGCATCATAGGCTATAATCGAACCCGCTTCCCAGAGGGTCCCTCTTAAGTGTTGACCTAAAAACAAATTCGCCAGTTGGCTGGAGCATGCATCCTAAAGTTGCAGCAGAAGTGAATAAGCTTGACTGACTTCAGTCCCTGAAGGGTTCTATCTGCAAATGCAGAAGTGGAAGCAAAACTATTTTTTATTAGTCTTAAAATGACCCTCATTTTAATAACTAGCCACAGTGTTGGAAGCATGGACTGGGGTCGGTTCTTCAGCTTTTGAGAGCGAAGCCATCATGCATTCTTCTATGTTTGTATTTTTGATATTGGATTCATGGAAAGTGTCCATATTCTTGAATAATAAGGAAAGTGAGTTTTTATCATTTTTCTCTGTATAGTACTTAAAGTATTCACAGAGTCTCCTTATTTAAAAACAAACAGGTCTGCAAACTGGATGTGTAGCATTTAAATAATCATATTAAAATTCAGACCTAACAGCGACATTTCCCTGAGTGCTATCAGTTTTTTTGAGAAACTAGAAACTCATGCTAAACAACCAAGAGTATTCATGAGTGCATACTGCCTTCCAATAAGTGTTTTAATGGTGTGGGGGTCGATTTGCCATAGTTGGGACTGTTATTTATTTTCCTGAATTGCTGTCTAGTTTGGCAGTATTTCATCACTTGGTTTTAGTTTGTTGGAGATCTTTGAATCATTGCCATTTTTTTTTTGCATCTGTTGCCCCAGATGAAATATTTGAGAGAAGCAAACCCAAATGTGGTGGGTCCTGTAGTATCAGCTTTGGAAAATGTAGGCATGCTGGTGCTTTTTACTTTACAGGTAACTGGTCTGTTCCTGTTTACAGAAAAAATACTGGTAAAGGACTTTTAAAGGTAGTCTCTATTTTTTTCTCCTTCCGTTTCTCACCATCACTAAATAATATTTACTAAGCACTCACCTGGACATAGAACTGTGCTCGGCAGAGTACAAGACAAATGCAAAATCCCTGTGATTACTCCCCCAGGAATGAGCAGTCTAAATCCTGGTATACCGAAATGGGCACTGTGTAGAATGTTGAGATAATAATTTTCCAGATGGCAAATCAGCCCAAATTACCAATGTACTTAAACAGTGTGTTCTTTTTGAAAAAACCCAACAAACAAAACTACATGCTCTTTGAGATGGGAATTTTGCTTTTTTTTTTTTTTTAAGAACCCAAGAGATTGTCAGATACATGGTGATATAAGTTGATTTTGGCATATGTGAATCATTGGAAGGGTGGTGATATAGTTGTTTATTGAAGATGTGAAGGAAAGCTCTAGAACAACTGCCAGACAAAAAAGGAGTGTAAGTGACTTGTAGAAGAAGCATTCATAGAAACGTGCTATGTGCAACATAGCAGAAAACAATCTCAGAGAGCAGGATATTGGTGTGGCGTTTATGGACTTTTTTGAGAAATACTTGGTTATTTTTGATTCTGTGGATTCTTGATTGTAACATTTAATGAAATATCTAAAGTGTTAAATAGCTGGGCATGGCAGTGTGTGCCTGTGGTCCCAACTACTTGGGAGGCTGAGGCAGGAGGAGTTGGAGGCTGCAGTGAGCTATGATAGTGCCTATGAATAGCCACTGCACCTCTGCTTGGGCCGCCTAGTAAGACCCATCTCTAAAAAGCAAAATTAAAAACATTGAATATATTTGTATTTAAATTATCATATTTATTGTAGCCATTAAAAGTAATATTGTAGTCATATAAAAATGTGGCTACAGATAATGCCTTACGTATTTCTTAGGTATCTTGATACAGTTATTTTGTAACCATTTCATTGACTAGTCAAGGCCTTGTAGAAAATAGAAATCTCTAGTTTAATTTTACTGTATTTTGAGATATAGTTTATTTATGACTTTGGAGGACTTTTTGCTACTGGAAATCAGTGACCCATAAATTCAGTCACTGATTGTATTATCCCATTATCTTAATTTCCCCCAAAGAGATACTCTTCAGCCCCCTCCCCACACAGTTCCTTTCTTCCTCCCTCTTTGGGAGGAAATGACTCAAAGGACAGCGTAACTAATCAAAAAGCGTTTATTGAGCTCTAAGTAAAAGCATTCCACGTGCTTTTCTCTCCCCGCACCCCCACATCTCTCCCTGCTGTTTGTGTATCATTTTTAGGGTGAAAATGGAACTATTTTTAGTTTTCACAACATTTAGCTTTTCAACATTGGTAATGCCAACTCAAGTTGTTGACTTCATTATTATTTATAATTGTTTTTCATATATCTTATTTCACCTTTTTGGATAATTCTGAAAACAAGAGACATACATTTACACTTGAGTTTGCATTTGTAAGAATGTTTTGCTATGTGATACAGCTTATTTTGCCATCACTGTCTAACAAATAATGGAGTAGCTGTGTGTTTTGACCAGTTTATAAGTAAAGGTCAATTTTGTGCCTATGGTAATTGGCTTAGCTTATTCTAGACTTTTGGCTAATTCTGGTAATTTCCCATGAAAGAGTATATTTAGCAGAAAAAGAGTTCATTCTTAAGCACAGTGGGGTTTTTTTTTTTGCATTGGAGACTGTTTAATTTTAAAAGTGATTTATCTCTTTTAAGCAATAACTAAAAGGCTATGAAAAAAATGGCAAAGTCAGTCTTAAGAGTGGGTGAGTGATTTGATGGGAGAGAGAGGAAAAGGGCTACTTGGTGGGGAAAGGGAAGAAGGCCTTTGATAGTCACTAACTGAATAATTTTAGGAGAGGCTCACTTTTGATTCTCCTGTAATAAAATCTGCAATGAAGCCCTCCTATTGCAACTTCAAGGAAAATGGTGTTTCTGTTTTTGGTAGCAAGAAGATTAAATGTTACTTTAAAAGAACCTGTCTTTAAACCCCATACTTACAGTGTTGATATTTTTCAGACCCCAACTGTAAACTTGAAGACAAGACTGAAGATGGAGAGGCACTAGATTGTAAGAAGAGGCCGGAAGACGGGGAGGAGTTGGAAGACGAAGCTGTGCACAGCTGTGACAGCTGCCTCCAGGTGTTTGAATCGCTGAGTGATATCACAGAACACAAGATTAATCAATGTCAACTGACAGGTAAACAATACTTATCACTTTTTTGTCTTCTTGTACTGTTCCATTTCTGATTTTTTCAGTTTGTTCCTTTATGTGTTTTTCTCTTCAAATTATTTTATTCCTACACTTGAATACCTAGCTAAGTCTAGAGGTGCTTTTGAAAGAATTCTGAGATGGTTGTTTGGGGTAACCTCAGTGTCACAGCCCTCTTAGATTTTGAAATGCACCTAGATGTTAATAGCTAATGAGTGTATTTTCCTTTTTGCTTTTTTTTACATGATGCCATTTAGGAGCAGAACATGAATATTGGATGACTAGTATATTTTTAAAAATCCTTTGAATACCTTTTCAAAGACAGCATGAGAAATGAACATGTTAGCTTAGATAACACTTCCTGAAGGAAACCTTTTCTCGTCTCCCTCTGCCTGAGTTAGCCACATTTGTTTGTGTTCCCATAAAGTTCAATACTTATCCTTGAGCACCACAGTTCTCACTGGGTATGTTCATTTTTCCATCTCACTCGTTAGACTGAAAGCTCATGGATGGCTGAAACTGTGTCTTATTCATTTTCGCATTATCTAAGCCTAGCACAATACCTGGCCTATAGTAGGTACTCATTAAGGCTGGCAAGTTATTCTGCTATGCAGTTCCTTGGAAGAGTCAGATTTAAAGTAACATGTCGCATAGCATGTTTGATGTAATGGCTAAATAAAACTGGGACTCAGTTTACCAAATATCTACCCCATTTAAAATATATCCTGCAAGAATGCATCTCTGAGCCTGGGTAGGGCATTTTAGATAGAACTCTGTAAGATACACATCATTCTGCTCTTTCTGTTTGAAGCTGATGCCACTCCTATGTGTGTGTATGTGTGTGTCTCTCTTTCTCTGCCTCTTATTTTCCCAACACAAACCTTTCTTCAATTAAGCGAGTATGTGAAATGTGTTTACTGGACAAGTGGTTCTCTGACTGTTTTCCACAGCGTATTCATATTTTTATAAGATTTTAAAGTGTGTTCTCTTTTAACAAGGTTTTCTGAATGGATTATTGTGGAATGTTGGATTAAATCCATTAAATAGACTTCTTTATTAAAAGTGCCTTGTGGCTCTTCTCTTCAAAGAGGGATTACAGTGAACAAGTTTATTAGGCCCCAGAATCATCTTCCTTTCAGAAAACCCATAAACATTTTCTGGAACTGAAGTTTGAGAATTGATGTTGCTTATATAAATATTGGCCATACATATATATTTTACAGTTTATATATGCTTCTAGGGAGCAACTTTTATTTTGATACAATTCCAAACATACAGAAAACTTGAAAAAATAATATAAGGAACTTCCATATCATTTACCTGATTCATCAGTTGCTTACATTTTTCTCCATTTACTTTATTATTCTCTTTTTCCCTCTCCTATAGCATCTCTTTCTTAATCATTTGAGAGAAAGTTGGAGACATCACACCTCTATACATATATCCTTTGTATTTCTGAAGAACAAATCTATTCTCTTACATATCTATAGTATACTTACTGAAACTGAGAAAGTTAGCCTTTAGGCCAGGCGTGGTGGCTCACACCTGTAATCCTAGCACTTTGGGAGGCCGAGGCAGGTGGATCATCTGAGGTCAGGAGTTCAAGACCAGCCTGATCAACATGGTGAAACCCCGTCTCTACTAAAAATAAAAATTAACCGTGCGTGGTGGCACGTGCCTGTAATCCCAGCTACTCAGGAGGCTAAGGCAGGAGAATTGCTTGAACCTGGGAGGCAGAGGTTGCAGTGAGCTGAGATCACGCCATTGCACTCCAGCCTGGGCAACAAGAACGAAACTCTGTCTCAAAAAAAAAAGAAAGTTAACCTTTAACACAAATAGATACTACTATCTAATTCACAATCCATATTTAAATTTCAGCAGTTGTCTTAATAATGTCTTTGGTAGCTATTTTTTCCCCTCATCCACGATTCAGGATCATGCATAACATTTAACTGTCATCTCTTTTACCTCCTTTAACCTGGAATGTTCTCTCAGCCTCTGTCTTTCCTGACCATGACATTTTTGAAGAGAAGCTACCAGTTAGTTTACAAAATACCCATCAATTTGGGTTTGTCTGATGTTTCCCAAGGATTAAATTCAGGTTACATAGGCTCCTGTAGTATTCAGGCTCCAAAGAAGCCTGAATCACCAAAGAAGTGATATTGCACCCTTCTCAGTGCATCAGATCAGGAAGTACATGATGTTAGTTTGTTACCATGTTGATGTTGTTAACAGTGAATGTTTGTTTAAGGTGGTATCTGCCAACAGTTTCCATTATAAAGTTACCATTTTCTCTTTGTATATGGTTAATAATTTGTGGGAAGATAACTTTGATACTATATAAATATCTACATATTCATAAAATGTTTACCCACTGTTTCTTTCTTTTTTTTTTTTTGTGATGGAGTCTTGCTCTGTTGCCCAGGCTGGAGTGCAGTGGCGTGATCTCTGCTCACTGCAACCTCTGCCTCCTGGGTTCAAGCGATTCTCCTGCCTTAGCCTCCCAAGTAGCTGGGACTGCAGGTGCATACCACCATGCCCAGCTAACTTTTTGTACTTTTTGGTAGAGACAGGGTTTTGCCATGTTGACCAGGCTGGTCTTGAACTCCTGGCCTCAAGTGATCCGCCTGCCTCGGCCTCTCAAAGGGTTGGGATTATAGGCGTGGGCCACCACACTCAGCCATGCTCACTGTTTTTATGTCTATTGCAAGTTCATAATTTATCTATTTGTTAGCCTACTGTAATATTCTTTCTTATTCATTTGTTTATTTGTATATTCATGTTACTGTCATCTCTTGGGTTTTTATTTTATTCAGTGGGTCATAATTCATTACTCTCATTATATTGATACCCAGATTGCCATAGATCTAGCCAATGGGAGTCCCTTCAAACAGGATCCTGTATGTGTTTAATATGCCTCCATCATTATTTGAGAACTTTAGTTTCTGATGCAAATAGATGCTCCAGAATCATCATGGTCTTTTCTTGTCCTAGTCCTGCAGTCAGCCAGCAATTTTTCTTTTCTTTTCTTTTTTTTCTCCTGGTTCTTTATGAGGACAAAGGTATTTAGAAACCAAGATATGGATACTATGTATGCTCAATGCTATAGGTGTACCATTACTTATGGACTTCAGTAGACAAAAGTAGGAAATGTACATGCATACTTACTATAATATATAATACACTCATAATATGGCTCATAAAATTCACACATATACAAGTATATGCACATATGTGTATTTTTCTCTATCCAATAAAAACCATATGTTCATATTGATACCTCCCATTCAATTCAGTACCTCAGGTACATCCTAGTCTTTTTCCTTGGTGTATTTCTGCTGCCTTCTGTAACAGAGAGAAACCTGGCTTCCATTATCCTTATTAATATGTTTACTCATTTGCCTGAGCCTAGAATATACAGTAAGTAGTTTCAAAATTGCTTGCTGATACCACCATGATAGGCAAACTGAGTTTAATATTTGTTTATAATTGTTAATGCTGTAATTTTTAGTGCCACATTTACATACAGTGAAATTCATAAATTATAAGTATATAATTTGGTGAATTTTGGCAAAATAAATACACCTATATGACACGCCCTTCTTAAGATATAATTTCTTTCATCCCAGAAAGTTCCCTCATGCTTCTTTCTGATCAATAATGCTCCACTAGAAGTAACCAGTTTTTGAGCTGTTTTAACCATAGATTCATTTTACCTATTCTAGAACTTCTTGTAAATGAAATTGTACGGCATGCACCCTTTTTTGGTGTGTCCAGCTTCTTTTGTTCGGCATAATGTCTATGAGATCCGTTCATATTGTTGTGTATATAAGTAGTGTGTTTCTTTTTATTGCTGTGTAGTATTCCATTATATGAACATATCATTATTTGTTTTACATTCTCTTGTTAGTGGATACTTTATTTTTAGTTTTTGAGTATTATGAATAAAATTCATAATAGTCAACCTTCTATATGGATCTTTTTGTGGACATATGTTTTATTTCTCTCGTTAGGAATAGAATTGCTGGGTCCTTGGGTGAAGGGCATGAGATATGATATGTTTAATCTCTATTAGAAACTTCCAAACCCTTTTTCAAAAACTCCCACCAGCAGTAGATGAGAATTCTGGTTGTCGTACGTACTTGCTAACATTTATATTATCCGTCTTTAATTTTGACATTCTGTTGGGCATTTATTGGTATTTTTTGTGGATTTTCTAGCTCATATATATTTAATTGACTTCATTTAAGGTGTATTTTTCCTAGAACATATCATTTTGGGAAAATCCCATTAAATGCAGATGATTAGTAAGATGCCATTTTCAGTAGAATAACTGGTGCTTTAAACAAAGCTTTGCTCACGTAGAATCAGCACTAACATTAGGATAAAGACATGGGAACTTCAGCATTCCCACTGGACTGACATGACAGTGTATATTCATCTAGCAAGAAATCATGGCTTTGGTAAGAGTGGGTCCTCTCTCATGTTACAAGTTATTTTAAAATTCATATAATTTAGAAAACAACCTTCAAGTTCTGCTTGGTGAGTGGTTAATTTTTACTGAGTGCGTGCCCTATAGTTATTCTTATGTTCAGCTCTATAAAATTGAATCGAAGCAAAAGGCATTATTCTTGTCTCCTACAACTTTAATAATACCTGTGCAGGAAGTGCTGAATTTTCCACACACGGTATGGCAAAGATTATGAGTTAAATTTTTTAAAAAACTGATAAAATGTTTGGTTTATTTTGGTCTGAAGCTTTCTGAAAGTAGGGAATCTGTTCTGTGGTCACATACTACAGCAGGTTAGTCAAAGGTAGAAAAGTAGAGGCCGGGCGTCGTAGCTCATGTCTGTAATCCCAGCACTTTGGGAGGTTGAGGTGGGCAGATCACCTGAGGTCAGGAATTTGAGACTAGCCTGGCCAAAATGGTGAAACCCCGTCTCTACTAAAAATACAAAAAAGTTAGCAGGGCATAGTGGCGCACGCCTGTAGTCACAGCTACTTTGGAGGCTGAGGCAGGAGAATCGCTTGAACCCAGGAGGCGGAGGTTGCAGTGAGCTGATATCGTGTCATTGCTCTCTAGCCTAGGCGACAAGAGTGAAACTCTGTCTCAAAAAAAAAAAAAAAAAAAAAAAGTCTTACTTGCCACTTGTTGAAGCACATGTCCAGAGAGAGTTATCTGATGGGTCTTGTTTTCCTGTTTATTGTTGTTCAGGATTATTTCTTTGGGACGGTGGTAGATTCGGGAGGCAAAGTATAAGTGGAGGCCAAGGAGGAAGCAAAAAAAAAAAGGGAGAAATGAAATCAGGAACGATCCATGTTTGTTGAAGGTGTTAATGGTGTAGCTTGAGTTGGCTGAAGGTTGCCCTCCAGTCTGATCTGGAAAAGATTAAAGACACTTGGAAGCATTTTAATTAAAAAAGTAATATGATGCTTTTGCTTTCTTGCTTGGTTAAAGCCTTTTAGTGTAAGTTGGGAGGTCTGACAGTTCCAGTGTTTGCTTCCCACTGCTTGAATTCTCTTCTTGCTGCTTCCCCACCCCCCACCCCTGGCTGACAAAGTGCTGGATTTAGCAAAGGAAGGTATTTTTATATATACATTTTTTTTTTTTGCCTCTTGGTTTTATTACTTTTTTCTTTCCTTTTTTTTTTTTTAAATTCGTTTTACCTTTTAATTTCATTCAGCCCCGTTTGCATCTTTGCTGATTTTCCTCTCATTCCAGTCCTTTCTCCAAGATTCTTAATTTCCCTGTCCATATTTTCCCCTTTCCTTTCTCCCTGCCCGTTCCATGGTCTTATCTTGCTGCTTTCTCAATTTATTCTTTGTTCCTTGTGGATTCCCTTCTATTAATCTTGAAGTCGTTACTGACATGTTTGGCCCTACCCAGCTAGACCATTGCCTGAAGACTTTTTGATGAACAATCTGTGTAAAGAAAGAGGGAATCCTGAGCAGTGTGCTAGAGGGTTAATTATAGAGTACGATTAGAAGTGAAAGCTATCTTACAACTTGTTGATTTGCAAAATAACAGAAAAGGGATATATTCTCTGTGCTGATGCCTATGTGGGTTACTCAGGGTAGTTCTGTTATGAGAGAGCCATAGAAACCCTGTCTTAGGTTCTTCCCTTCTTTTAACTGAGGGTTTTCTTGGTAACTTAAGATCTGTTCCTTTGGTGACTTTCATCCCCAAGGGTGACGCACATTCCTTGGAGAGCCTGCCTTGATGAAAACCTATTCACTCCGTATCAAAAGTCTTGAAACTGAGCCAAGGCCAAACTAAGCCTTTGGAGATGAAGGTCAAATACAGAAGAACAAGATGATCAATTCTAGACCCAGATTTGAAAGTCAGCTATAAGATTATGTGCCAGGTAAAATAATGATTAGCTGTCCATGTGGACTGAAATTTTAGACAGTGGATCCTGCAGGGATAAAGAAAATGAGAGCTCACACACACCTCATGGAGTCTGTCACTGAGAGGATATTCTAGTATTTGCATATTTTTCTGGACAAGCATCCTTGTTCTAAGAAAGAACAGAACAGTCCCTGAAGATAGCAAAGGACGTGGTGACACTCACAGATGAGTTCTCTCTCCTTTGTCTCATGGTGCAATTTTCCTGGAGTCTACAGTCCAACATGTATAAGTAAGTTATGTATCATCCCTGCTTGAAGGAATAGGGGGAAAGGTGAAAGAAAAAATTAAGTCCCTCTCTTGAATTTTAGCAATAGATGGAAACCACCTGTCTTGCCCCAGCCTTGCTGTCTTTTTCCTGGAGGCTAAGAAGGCAGGGGAATCAACACTCTAATGCTGTTGGGACTCTCTGATGCAGAAGACAGATTATCAAAATATATATTTAAAGAAGGAAAAGCACAGAGAACCTCTCATTTTACTAATCCACAAACCCTATCATTTCTTGCCAATTCCCTCAGGGGGTGGGGAGGGCTGGAAGCCAGAGGGGTCTCATCACACTGCTCAACAAAGATTTAATAGCAGGGTGCTATGGGGAAGGCTGAGATTACAGAGACTTTGTTATGCTTACAAAACTAAGTAAGAACTAGTATTGTAAATCATCAAAACTAAGCTACACTTAACAGGATAAATGTGTAAAGTGCATTTGGTAATACTCTATGCTTGTTGTTCTGAGTCATTTTTCTCTTCTCTCCTGCTAATTTGCAAACTTGAGTTGTCTGTTAAGTGTTCTTTCACATCATTAATGTGAATTGCCTGGGCATAATCGCAGAAAAAACTAAACAGCATTGTGTTAGTTCTTAACCCTCTGGTCTACCATACTATTGGTAGATGAGTGTGTAGAAATATGTGTGGTAGTAATTCTGCTGTAGCTTTGGGGAACATTTGTAGACCAGATATATAAAGCCCTACCCAGGGTTGTGGCTTCTTTACAAATATTCTTCCTGTTCACATTTTTTAGGAAAATGAACTGAATTGATGAGTGGATGTTGTTCGTCAGTGTAAAGTAGTATGTCCATTTAATTTTGTTTTAAATCTTACGAAACTTCCTGGAAGCTTCATACAATTTTTGTAAGCTGAAAACTTTTAGACATCTGGAATATCCTTACTATTTGGCCAAATAATTTTTTTAAATGTGAAAGTGAGTATACATGTGTCATATGGTTGTGGCAAATTAAAGACTGGTTCATTCCAACGAACAATAAAGTGCTCTAACAGCTAGTTCTGTTGGCAGTGGGAATAAGGGAGATGAGTAGTTTACAGAATGAAGCATCGTTTTCATAAAAGCAGATTGAAACTGCTTAGAACCTTTTTTTTTGCTGTTTTCCTTATCAAACCATTAGTTGAAATAAATTACATGAAATAAATGTGATATGTCAACTTTTTAGTTCATATTAATTAGGCTTAAGGCATTATAAGTTTTATTTGCATATTTCTATATTAATTTCTATATTAATTCATTATTCATACTTTGTTATTAATCATTTAAGTGTTATTAATTTATGTTTCTATATTAATTAGGCTTAAGGCACCATAAGTTTTATTTTCCTGTTTCCTTCCATTTTGATCAGTTCCTCATTTTGTACCTAAAGTATGTCTTTTTTTAGCCTACTTCATTCTCCAAATCTCCCTAAGCCCCGAAAATGCAGTTTCATGGCCTCCATAGATTCCATTCTCCAGCCCATCTCTATATGCATTTTACTTTTAGACTAGTGATTTCTAAATGCACTGTCATAATATGTATTTACTAATACATTACATACATACATGCATTATACAACATTCACAAAAACAGAAATTAAAAAATTAGGTAAAGATGAAATAAACAGGGTTTAAAAATAATTTTATGTTATTTTGGTAATTCATTTTAATGGCTGTTAAAACTGAAAAAAATACTTCACAAAACCTCCAGGGAGAATGTATGTTATTCTTTCCCATGAGGTTGTTATCAGTGGTGGGTATAAGTTCATATTTCAAAGAACTTTCCTGATAATCTCACTTCTGGGCTTTTGTTTTGCCAACTTTCAGTCAGCTCTGATGAAACTGTTTCTCCCCCTCCCCTTTCCCTTTCATATGGTAGGTGACAAGGAGCTTTTACTTGGTGTGAAAGGGCCAGATTTGCCGTTTTCTTGTTGATTACTTCTGCTTGACTTATCAATATCCTGCAGTTTTTTTTTGCAGAAAACTTTTAAAAATCAGTTGTCAAAATCTGAGGATTTTGCATGAATTAGATTAGTTAAAATTAAATATTCTGATCCGTAAGTCCAGTTTGCTGGACACTGTAGACTGCATTAGTATGAGATGGGATAAAAGGGGCTGGAGAAGCCAGCCCACCCAGCTGACTGGAGTACTGTTTATCTCCTTGCTCTCAGGAAGGTCTGTTTAGTACCTGGATGGCTATTTCTGATTGGTGTCCGTTCTGATTGGTTTCTAACTATTCAGAGTATCCTCTCTCCTGCACGATAATGTACCCTGTATTTCAGAGACCACTGTTCTTGACTATCACTTATTTCATGAGGTGAAAAACGGCTCACCAAATCTTTGCTCCTCTCAGTTTTAGAGAAAGTGGTGGGGCTGAGTGTGTCACTTTGTTCAACTGTCAGGGCTCCCACCAAGTTCTTCCATGCAGTTACCAAAGACAAAGTGATCATCCCTAGTTGGTTCCAACTTCTGAACCGTAGGCTGAGTATGCTTCCTTTTCCGGTTTTGGAGGTAAGGTCAGTTCAATCATTACCTAGTATACAAGCTTTGTTATTTCCACATTGATTTTGCTGCAGCAGAAGTTTTTGAATATTAGTACCTGGTCAGCCATTCTCTTCTTGATATATTTGTAAAATTCGCTACCAAAACATGGATATAAAATAATTATTTTTAGATCTGTTATTTTCTCAAAGCTCTTTGGATGCTTGTGGGTATTGTAATTGGGATTTATGAAAGGACTGTCTGTACTGTTGAATATGTTTTCCCAGTGTAAGTGATGATCTATTACATTAATTAACTTATTAAAATTAAAAAGTTTGGATTTTGAAAGGGTAATATAAGAAATATTTCTCTGTAATTTTGATGTCCATATTTTATTAGGCATTTTTACTTTTAGCCTGCTTGAATAACTGGTGATTCACAAGAAAGCTACTGATTATGAATGAAAAGTTCTTGAAGGATGTAATCTCCTAGAAATAGAAAATAAATGAGTCTATTCACTTTAATTTTTACAAGTAAAACCTAAGTGGAGAATATCTTATATTAGTTATAACTGTATTCATAAATCACCTGTTTCTTGACTAATTTGAGTTTTTAAAAATTAAGTCTTTTGAAATGAATAGAATTCAAGAAGAAAATTAGCATTATTTGTCTGTAAATTGTTTTGCCTTAGTTGTGTAATGAATAATAAATATATAATGATCTAACTGTGGTTTCAGGATTCATTTGCCAAAAATTGTAAATAAAATGTCAAGAACACAAGCCATGGGAGAATATCTTCAAGAATTTCTCCCATGTCCTTGATGGTCATTGATGGTAATTAAAGCTGTCAGTTTGTCCCTGTGGAGAAGTATAAAAATTATAAATGAAGGGCTCTATTTGGGATGTGGAGACAGTGGGGTCTCTTTTGTGGGGAAGATGAATTAAAAGAGACCCACTATTTCTTAGGCCCTCTGCAGTCATTTGGTCTATCTTGTAAGCACCAATGTTTAGCTATTTGGATACAGTTGTGTGCACATAAGGGCTCTGCCACCTTTAACATGTTTTCAAATATGAAATTCAACATGATAAAACTTAAGAGGTTGAATTTTTTTTTTTTTTTTTTTTTACATTTTTGCTTGACTCATGTTGTTTTTCATGTTCTCTACTTACGATGCTCGTGACCTTTATCTGTTTCCTTTTATAAGGAATGGGTTACTAAAAAAGCTGTTAAAAGTAGACATTTCCACACCCTTCTCTTTGTGCTAAGTCTGTGTTTGGGGATCTTGTCTTTAGGGAATGGTAGCAATGTCACAGAGATCTATGACCTCTTAATAGGTCTTGGGAGGGGAAAGCAGGAATCATTCTACACTGTGCCTCAGGGCTTAGTTCCTTTAAACTTCAAGGAATTGGACTGGAACTCTTCACTCCTCCTTTCTTTCGGTTTTACCTTCAGGGGAAATTGATCGATTAGAGGTGATTATTCCACAAACTCTGAACCCTTTCCCCATCTTTGTTCCAACTGGAGCTTCTCAAAGTTTAAAGGGATTGTGTCTCCTGGGTGAATTGTAGGATGAATTTAAGTAGGTTATTGGGCAGAACTCTTTGAACACACATTAAAAGTGCTAAAAAGTATATTTGGAACAGAATAAAATATTTGAAGCAAAAGGGTAAGGAAACATTCGTTTCAATATAATTATAATTTAATTATATGGGTTATTTTTGAGCAAAAGATTAGCTGTTAGAATGTAGAATCATAGTGCTTCAAACCAAGAAAATAACAGGGTCAATGCAACAAATGGGCAAATGTTCAAAATCTGAAGGGTGAGTAAGAACCCAATAGGACCAAAGATAATCATAACTGATTGGGCGTATATATGTCCTCTATTAAACACAGCAATATTCTATTAATTGATGGCTTTCACTATTTTTTTCTAACTTAATGAGAAAGAATATATACCTATTCTCTTTTGTTTTCTTTGCATGTATAATATATATGCCTTATGCACACTATATCATCTTTGAAATATATTTAATACCACATCAATTTAATCTTTTCCCTCCCTCTTTTTTTTTTTTGTTTTCTGTTTTTTGTTTTAAATCTGACTCTTAGACTCTACCTACTCATAGAGCAGAATTAGCTCCCCCTGGTGACTAATTAAAAATGTAGACAAGGATGTTTGGGGTCATGAGCTTCCTTAACTTCAACCTTTAAATGCATAATTAATATTAGTATGTGTATAGTAGGCATGTACACTGAACTATTTTTCAAGTAAAAATTCCAATTAGTCTTGAGAAATGCTGATTTTAATGTCAGTTTATCTATGTAATGAAGACTCATCCATCTTGTGTGGCTTTCTTGGAGTTGTGCCCATTTTGATGACCTCAGACATGTTGGTTTTCTGCTGTGGGAGATACTAGAATAGGAGGTAGATATTCAGATCTCTTGTGAACTAGTAACTGGTTATAAAAGCAGAAAATAAAAGTAAGAGCAGCCATCAACTTACCTATCTCTATCATTCTTGCAAAATAAACTTTTATAGAAAAGATTGTCATTGTTAAAAAAATTTAAAAGAAATATTGTTTTAGAAAAAGCACTATTATACATTCAAGCACTAAGATATATTTTTTGGTTGTGCCAACAAAACATTTTTCCATTTAATTTATGAATTATTTAAAGTGTATATTTTTATTACTCAGATTGCCTTTAAACTTAACTTTTTCTGTTTTATAAAACTCTTCCCCCTCATAATTAAATTATCAGGTTGACAGACTCTTGAGAATGCTTTTATAATCTTTTTAAAAAGAAATCTGTCAAATCTATTATATACTTAGTATTTCTTATACCTAATTTTATTTTCTATGCAAAATATTTGCTTTTCACCAGTGTTTTATGCTGGTTATTTAAAAGCCATGTCTTGTGGCTGTATGGTCTGGTTTAATATTTATATTCAATATTACATATATTATCCTGCATTTAAAGGGAAAGATTTACAGTTTTATGTGAGAGCTCATATTTGAGTTGCTCCTTTGTTCCTCTTGTTCTGAATAGTTTTCTACACTTTTCTGCCCCTCTCTTTTTGCTTTTCTTCCTTTTCCAAGGCCACAGTTTTTGGGTACAAGCCTTAGTCCATTGATTTGTTCATTTCTTTTGTTTTTCCACCAAAGTGTCTCTCTGTTGGGAGAAAGAATACCATCTTCTAACCTCAGTCATTTCTTACCATCTCCTTCTGTGGCCTGCAGAAACCTAAGCGGAGCTTCTCTTGGCGTTATTGATACTATTTTGTCACTTGGCCTGAAGCGATGGTTATGAAGCGGATTAGATGAACACAGCATCCCCTTCCCCCAGTTAATTTCTGCCTCCTTCCATTACCGCTAACTTCCTTCTGCAAGCAGGCTGCCTGCCCTTTGCAATTCATTAGGCCCAGTGCCTAGCAAAAGAGCAAAGAACCATGCTTTGCTTTAACTTTTGCTAATGGTCACTCACAGATGGAGCTTAAGTTGGTGCCTGACAGCTATATAGTGATAGCTTTCTTCTTATGAACACCAGACTACAACTGACAAGTACTTAATAATATAAATATTATTATATTGATTAGATACTGCAGTTTGGCTTAATAAAATGTGAAGTTTAAGGCACCATTTCTTGCTACACTAAGAAGACCATCCACAAGTAATGAAATGAATAGCACCTCCCAGTAGTGTGTTTTCCCAATACCACTATGCATTCATCAGCAATTCAGTTCAATAAACATCTACTAAGATCCTACTCTTTGACCAGTAAATCACTGGAATACAGGTTCCAGCATATTCTGAGAAAAAAAATAATTTTGGAGGGGCTGTGGCGGGGGGGGGTGTCATTAAGGCCAACTTGGCACATTGGGGTAGTTTCCTGGAGCACATGATGTCTTTGGTGATGAGCAAGAGTTAGCCAGGCCGAGAAAGGGGAAGAGGTGCTTCAGGTCGACAGAAGAGAAAGAATAGGAAAGAGGTATGAAGCAGCATAGAATCTGCTGGGCAATTTTAAGCTGTAGAAAACGTGTAAGATGGAGAATTAATGAGAGAATAAGAATGTATTAGTTATTCATTGTTGCATAATAATTATTCCAAAAGTTTTTGTATAAAAACAACAGCCATGTATTTTCTCAAAGTTTCTATAGGTCAGGAGTTTGGCAGCAGCTTTTCCCGGAGATCCTAATCCAGAGTTTCTAATGAGGTTGCCATCAAGGTGTCAATCAGGGCTACAGTTACCTGGTGGCCTGGATGGGGCTGGGGTATCCACGCTTTTTTTTTTTTTTTTTTTTTTGAGATGCAGTCTTGCCCAGGCTGGAGTGCAATGGCGTGATCTCAGCTCATTGCAACCTCCGCCTCCCGGGTTCAAGTGATTCTCCTGTCCCAGCTTCCTGAGTAGCTGGGATTACAGGCATGCACCATCACGCCCAGCTAATTTTTATATTTTTAGTAGAGATGGGGTTTTGCCATGTTGGCCAGGCTGGTCTTGAACTCTTGACCTCAGGTGATCCGCCCACCTTGGCCTCCCAAAGTGCTGGGGTTACAGGCATGAGCCACTGTGCCTGTCCTGGGGTATCCACTTCTTAGCTTAATTGTGTGGCTTCTGCCTGAAGACCTATCAGGAGGCTTCACTGCAAGGGCCTTTCTGTAGGGTAGCTCTTGACATGGTAATTGGCTTTTCTCAGAATAAGTACTCTGAGAGAGACAGACAGACAGACAGCAGAGAGAGACAGATACATCAAGATGGGAGCTGCAGTGTCTTTTATGACTTCATCCTGGAAGTGGCATAACATTACTTCTGCCATATTCTACTGGTTACACAGATCAACTCTGGTGTATGAGAAAGAATTATACAAAGGCGTGAATACCAGGAGGTAGGGACCATTGGAAGCCATATTGGAGCCAGTTACTGCAATGAACCAGGAAAGGAAGGCAGGGTCTGGAAATGGGGAGGCAATGCCAAGAGCTTAAATTTGATTCTCTGGCCTGCATTTTTCAGACTGCTCTGAGGAACTTCCCTACTTCACCCAGCTAGGGGTGGAGGTAGGGAGTTGAGTTAGCAGGGATTCTCCATTCCCTGCAACCAGCGCAGCCCAGGATGAATATTCAAGTCAGATTCCATTTGAGTTTTGAGTTTAGAGGTTTAAGAATGTTCAATAATTACTGTTTTAGGCAGTGGGTAACCATCAAAGATATTATGCAGGGGAGTGAACACATATTCCGATTAGATTTTCTTTTGCAGAGTTAGATTGGAGAAGGAACATTGTGGGGAAAGGATTTGAGATAGGAAGCTCTTGCAATTGTACTAGTAAGAGAAGACAGGATCAAAACCAGTGCAGTGGTCATAGGGTGGAGAGGGTGGCCAAATTCAATAAATATCTAGGAGGTAAAATCATCCAGATGTAGTAATTGATTAGTTGTGTCTCTGAATTCCTCAGCTGTATTGGGTGGCCATCACTCGATACTAGGAAAAATAAAGAAGCAGGTTTGGAGGTTAGAATGGTGGGTTCCCTTTTTGCTTGTGTTAAATCTGAGATACTTTTCTGGGTAGAATTGTTTAAAGCACCAGTTGTGTACTTAGGCCAGAACCCAAAGGTAGACATCAGGCCACTTGCATACTTTTTTTTTTTTCTTGAATTGTGGTTTAGTTTTCCCTTTATGAGTTGTCTAAGTTTCTCTCCAGCCTTACTCCAATTTTTGTAACATCGTTTCTGATTCAGCTTTTTTTCTTTCTTTTTCTTTTTAGTAAAGAAGGATCTCTTCTTCTCAGATTGATTACTACTTATAAGGCCTCTTGTAGCTGGGATTGTTACAGCAAGTGGAAATGACACCCTACAAATCTTGTCTGTAAAGGCAGGACATTTAAAGCATTAAGGCTGGCTAGTGTTCTTGTCTTTCAATATGAGGCATTTTGACATACAAGGTTTAATGCCTTATTGAAATCCAGCAAATGGAAGCTAAGAAGGGTGCTTTAGTCTCACAGGATTAGAGCATGTAGGGTTTTCTTTCCTTTTTGAAAAAATATACCAAGGTCCATCTCCATGGGAAATCTTATTACTAAGGAATTACTGGTTATGCCCACCTTTCCCCCCCAAAAAAGAAATTACCAGACAAATTTAATTTTACTGTTCATTGCTTAGAATCTGTGGCCATCTCGTGAATCTTAACAGGCTGCTTTTATATCTGATTTTCAGACTTGCAGTTTCCCATCATCTCCCTTCGTATTATTTTCATTAAAAATTCCATTAGCTTAAAAAAATCAATGTAATCATTCAGTAGTAGTTAATTCTTACCAATCTTCTAAAGGAGAAATGAATTAACAAAACTTCAAAATGTTCAAATGAGTAAAAAGTGTTGTGTGGTTAATGGGACTGGTAGAAATGTCAGTGTAATGGATAGAGGGGTGGGTTCCGGCAAATGGCTGACTAAATTGCAAATCTCAGTTCTCCCAAAGCTGGTTGTATGTCCTTAGACAGATTACTTAAATGTTTAATTGAACATTTACCTGTAAAGGGGATAACATTGCCTGCCTTTTATGGTTGTGGCAATTAAATGAGCTGGTAGATGTATCATCATGGCAAGGTGTGTGGCACACAGTGAAGGGATGTGATAAACATTATCTATTATTAGTGTTAGTATTGTTGGTATTATTAAAGAAGGTAGTGTTTCCTGTAAGAGTAACTCTCATGAGTCAGATTCCAGATTTGAATGTCTTCCAGAATCCTGAGATATCTTGAAAGAATTAGTATGAGTTATTATTTGCCATTCCATCTTAAAATTCTTCCCTTCTAAAATTCAAAAAGAATTAATGTGTTGTTGTTGCTAAGGGTAACTGGCCAAATGGAGGAAATGAAAATTAGTTTAATTGCATTCATTACATTTTTAGGAAGGTCTTGATGTTTAACATTCTTTAAATAAAGAATGTTATGTTTTAGGAATAAAGAAGAGAGACCCAGTTTCCCAAACCCAATGAATAAAATTAACATTTTATTCTAAGTTCTATACAAAATATTAAAAATTAAGGCCCTGTCATCAGTTTTTAGCCTGCACACTGGCATATATAAGAAGATAGTCACGAATGGATATCACTAAAACATTTTATCCTTGTAGCTTATTTATTTAGTAACACAGAATTATCTATGCAACTTTTAGAATGGTTTTAAAAGATTTCTCTAGTTTTATAAATTAGCTAAAAAAATTAGAAAATACATTCATCTGAGTTTAGTACAATGAAAAATATTGATACCTCATTTTTAGTAGGCAAGCATAAGCATCATGGAATTGGTCTAGCTATAATAGATGTTCAGGTGATCAGTAGTTTGGAAATCATCTGGTCTAAGCGAGTTCATTTAAATATGGGAGATTTGTACTTTTGCTTTCTAGGAAAATAGTGCCTAAAGAAGTGCATTTGTGCGACAAATGACCATAAAGATAACTGCCTGTTTTTGCAGCACATCAAACATATTAAAGAACATACTTATAGTATATGTGTTAGTGTGTTTTGCTATATTCACATCTTTTGCTGAGCATTATGAGGGCACAAAAGAAATGTGAGTCATGAAACCTATTGCCTACAATCTTACTGTGCACTTGAGGCAAGCGTAAACACATGTACAGTATTTGACAATGACAGGTGTACCTGAAAATGTGTGTTGCCTATGGCAGTATATCATTATATACCAGAATTGCTAATATGGATGGTAAATTCTGTGACTCTTCAAAGAAGGGAGTGGCAGGTGTTCACAGGGGCTGATAGGAAAGGTCTTGTGGAAGAGGCTGAACGTGAACTCTGCCCAGAGTAATCATTGGGAAATTAAAGGGAAGGTGTAGGATGGAAGGGAAAGGCAGGCGTTCAGGGTAGAAAATTGCAGATGGGTAAAAAGACCCCGAGTTCAAATTCTGGTATTGCCTCAGAAAATAATTTCATAAGCAGTAGAATTCTGTCACAACATTTGCACACTCAGAATATTGAGGAGTTCTCTGGGGGCACTGTGTGTGTAAAAAGTGCTGTAGGTTTGCACACACACACAAAACCGAATGTAAAGTCACTTAGTAACCTGGAAATAATAAAAATCTGTTTCACATTAGGTTGTCTGATGAGCAGCTTGAAGAGAATCAGGTAGGGTAGAGTTTATGAACAACTGTTGGGAAGTGAGTTAGGTTGTGGCAGTTTTAGAATATGCAGAATACAAGAATGTATGGACTACCACATCCAGTCTCTTAATTCAACAGAAATATGTTGAGCCTGTCTCAAAGAGACTGTATTTGATAGTAGCATCTTTTGCCTTAATGCTTTTGTTAAAATGTCATGAAGTGTCTTCAGGTGTAATTTTCATTTAAGTTTTATTCTTACTATGCTATGAACCTTTGGTGCTTATCAAATGTAAATTTTCTTCAGTGAAGGAAGAAATTACTAGCACAGCCATTAATATTTAATGAAAAGTCTTATTGCTTCTTAAAATTTGTATTTTCATGGTGATTGACAATTGTTAATTAGTTAATCCTCTGTCGGTGCTCATGAGGTAGGTCAATATTATCTTCATTATAAAATGAGAAGATTGAGAAATCAAAAACTTCAGTGAATTTCCTGAACAACCTATTTCTGTATTGACATGGCAAAAACAAATTGAGTTTACTCTCAGATTATTTTTTTAGTTAACCAAATATCTTTGTGTTGAATAATTGACTATCTCAGATATCTGTTCCTCCCTGTACAGTTAAAAATCCATTTATACCAAGTGTGAGTTTGGGCCCCAAAAAGTAGATTTGATCTATGAGCTTAGATGTCAAAGGTTGAAAGTAGCATTTGGATAAATTCACAAGCTAAATAATTATATATAATAGGAAACCCCAAAATAACAACAGCTTGAATTAGAAAGAAGTTTGTTTCAGGCCAGGCGTGGTGGCTCATGCTTATAATCCCAGCACTTTGGGAGGCCGAGACGGGCAGATCACGAGATCAGGAGTTCGAGACCAGCCTGGCCAACATAGTGAAACCCTGTCTCTACTAAAACTGCAAAAATTAGCCGGGCATGGTGGCGGGCACCTGTAGTCCCAGCTACTAGGGAGGCTGAGGCAGGAGAATGGCGTGAACCCAGAAGGCGGAGGTTGCAGTGAGCCAAGATTGTGCCACTGTGCTCCAGCCTGGGTGACAGAGCGAGACTCCGTCTCACACACACACACACACACACACACACACACACACACACACACACGAAAGAAAGAAAGAGTTTCTTTTTTTTTCACAGAATTCTAGAGATAAGCAGTCCAGAGCTGGTTTGGGAACTCCGTGGTTCTTTAGGCACCAAGACTTTTTTCTTGGTGCTCTGCTTCCTAGCACATGACTGCCATTGTCAAATAGGCTACAGTGGGTGCCAGAGTTCATGTCACCATGTCCTGTTGGAGGTTAGGAAAAGGAGGAAGGTAGAAGGGCTAACAGGCCCTGCTGCCTGAGTTGATTCCCTTTAAACAACCTTCCCATAAGTCCCATATTTTGAGGTATGCAACTGATAGTGTCTCACACAATTAGTATATTTGAATATTTATATTTTACATTATTGTGTAATATTTTGTATTGCTCATGATTTTTTTCTTCTAATGTCATGTATTATTTAGAGTACTTGCTAAAACATAAGAGCTTTTAAATTCCCAATATGGGCAGACCTTTTTCTCTGGTTGATAACTTACATTCTTAAATTATTTAGCAAATAGCACATCAAATTTTCCCATGGAGAAACTGTTTTGAATCCAGGGCAGAACTGCAGTCTAGGACTCTGTGCTTTATCCACCTTCATTCTTTGTTTTGAATGTGTCATTACTCCTAGAGAGGAAAATAAGGAAACATCTTTATTATAGAAGTGTTTAATATAATCAAATCAGGCATCTTATGGATATATGACCCCAGGGAATGTTTGCCCAACCATGACATAGCACATGAAACTTCTGTGTACCCAACTGACCTCAACACTGTCTTATTTAACCCTGGGAACTCCACTTTCCAGAAAGTATCACAAAATATTCTCCATTCTATATGTATCCTCAGAAATGGAGGCCAATTAATGCAAGGCTTGTCGCACACCTGCTTTTGGGATGTGAGGTGTCACCTAGGTGCTAGCCTACCACTGCTAGCTTGAGCCATGGAACCACGGAGGTGGTGTGCCTAGGTAAGGGCTGTTGTGTGACCTGCCTGCTTCTTTACTGGTGTGCGTGTCGTATGCCTCAGAATGCTGCCACACACCTCTTTCTCTCACCTCTTTCTCCACAGCCTTTCCCAGCATCTATAAACAAATGGGTATTGGGAAAAAACCATACTAGATAATCCATGCAAATGAAAAAGCTTATAGAAGTAAGAGCTTTTCAACTGGATTCTGAAGAACAGAAGGTTGGAATGGAATGCTGAAGAATGGGAAGAGCCTTCAAGTTCCTTTCTATAAAAGGGAAATTGAGACTCATTGTCACTTAGTGATTTACTGGCTCTGTCATGATTTAGACATTGAACTTCTGACTCCAAGTCCAGTGTTGGTTTGCTACGATTGTTTCATCAAGGTGAAATCAATAATGAATCACACCACAAGCTATTACCCAAAAGCATATTCTGGATGGAAATAATTGCTTATTAGGGGGTTGGTACCCTTGTCTTCAGGTATAGACTTGTGTGTTCCAGAAGTTGCACCAGATATTTATCTGTAACTGAATGGACTCTGCAAACATCCCCTCCTTACCCCCTACTCCATCTTTTTGAGTACTTCTCCAGTCCCTAGCTGCTACCCCATTCTTTGGGAACAAGCTAAGAGAAAAAGCCTGGTAATTTCTAAGAAGGAAGACTTTCACCTATTAGGGGCTTCTGCCAGCAATGTGAGAGCTGCATCATTTTCCTCTGATGGACAGGTCATGAGGACAGCATCAGGTCACCATTTTGGCATGAAAGCAGGCTTTGAGGCTCTCAGAACAATTGTTGGTATTTTTGGAAGTCAACTCTGTGTAGGGAGTGTTGTTCAAAGAGGTAAAATGATTAGCTGCTGCCAGGTCTCTTTTTTAAAAATCTTTAGTTTTTGTGAGTACGTAACAGGTGTGTATATTTGTGGGACACATGAGATGTTTTGATATAGGCAAGCACTGTGATCAAGTCTCTGCAATTGCAGGCACTTCTCTGCCTTTTGAGTGGAAGGGTACAGAGGGCAGGAGGCTCATTCTCAGAAGCTTCCTGTCTTTAGTTGTTATACCAGATATTATCTGCATGGTCCGAGTCCTTGTCAGTTTTCTTGCTCTACTGGATATTTTTAGATTTCTCTACTCCTGTGTGAGACCCCTTTCCAGATTTAAATACATCTCTAATGTATCCCCAGTGTATAATCCAGAACCAATGTAAAACTGGGTATAGATATGATGGAAGAAAAAGTAAGTTCCAGCTCTCAGGGGCTCATATTTGCTAATTGGAAAAGTTATGGATGCTTTCAAAATAAAAAACAAATTTATAGACAGTCTTTCTCTTATAGCTGTTGCATTGTTAGAGAATTAAAATATAAGTCATAGGCAATCATGATCCATCTTTGTACTTGCAATGCTCGGGAGAAACATAAATGTTTCTCACCATTGTTTGATGTTTGCAAATTATTAATATGTATACATCTTTGAGGGTGGGAAAGTATTTGACTGAAGAATCAAGGAGAAGGAGGGAGGAGCAGAAAAGATTTTCAATATAAGCATGTGACTTTTTTCTATCCTTGCTGAAATTCAAGTTAAATATTTGTAAATGTTTTTGAAGAACTTTACTGTTCCTATTAGGTTGGTGCAAAAGTAATTGCGGTTTTCACAAGAGTGATGGCAAAAATCACAATTACTTTTGCACCAACCTAATATTATAACGTGCAAAGTTTGCAGTGACTTTTTTATTAAAGTTTGCTTTGATGACACTCTGTGATCTTTCTAATACATCCAAAATATTGAGCTTTTAATAATAAGAGATGGAAAGAGATGCCAACATAAGACTGTTCTCTTGTTTATACACTATTAGATCAAAACATGTATTTTCTAAATAACCATTTCTATTATATTGTCATCGAGTGTGTATATGTCTACCTATCATATTGATACAATAAAGTACTATAGAAATTGTTACAGTTATTTATTGCTAGGTAATGAAAGTTAGTAGCTACAAAACAATAAGAATTTATTACTTTTATTGCTTTTCAAGATTCTTTGGATTGATTGGTGGATCTGCTTTTCACCAGGTTGATTGGGAGGTCCACAGTGGTCTTACTCACATGGCTGGTGCTGGCTGCACTTGGGAGCTCAGACTGTACTGTCACTGGGGGCTGTGGTTGTCCCTTTTCTAACCAGTCCTTTCCACATGTCTCGTCTGGCTTTCACAGCATGGGTCTAGGTTCCAAGAAGGAGTACTTCAGGGTCTAAGTTGCAGTCTCTTGAGGCCCAAGCTTAGAAATAACAGCGATACTTCTATGTTCTCTGTTGGTTAAAGTAAGTTCCCAATCCAGCTCAGATTTGAGAGGATGGGAAATAAACTCCACTTCTTGATGGTGGAATAGGAAGGTCACACTGCAGAGGAGCACGTGGGATGGCAGTTATTGTTGTGGTCACCTTGGGAAACATAATCTGCCACCGAAATCAGAGTCTCTCTTATTATCATTTCTTCCAAGTCTACCATGTAAGTTTAATTGATCTTATGCTTTTAAGTGAGAAATAGGAAGCAAGGACTTATACAATGTAATTTCTTAAACTGTAGTCTTTTGTTCCCTTGTATCATGGATCGCGTTTATAGAGTCGTATGTCTTTAATGTCCTAATTCTACTCTCAGATGTCATCAGGAATCTTTATTTATAAAAGAAGCATTAGTCAACTGTGGTGGTTTCTCACCCTGACCAGTATTGGGCAATCACTTTATGAAAGACCTTACAGTGTTGTTCCCCAACATATTTTAAAACCTGTTAGGGGTTTTTTTGTATACAGCACAGTAATTGAGTTGTATTTCAAGTATTTGTCTCCTAATGAGAGTACTGCATAGTTACCATAATCTTGAATTTTCTAATTCTGTTTGTATTCAGAATTCCTCACAGTTACTTTTCCTAACTTATCTTCTTAGTCTGTGGAGAATTTTTGTCTTAGATAGTTGTCTTGTTCGCATTTACATCACTCACTGTCTTTCTCTCCTGCCCTCCTTCGTTGGACTTTGTAGCACGAACATGTTGGAAGCAGTTTAGCTTTTGTTTTGTAAAGTTACATGTTAGTATTCTGTGTATGGTTTCCTACCCAGACCTCATGTGGCCCAAGCCCTGGTATATGTTAAGCAAAGGAAAGCTGACTTTTCCTGATAGGGATGAGTCAGTTTCCTTCTGCATCAAGATGTTTATACATGGGGACAGATGCAGAGGATGACAAACCTGGATCATGTGATCTCCAGATTGTTTTTCTTTGCTGGATTTCCACGTGGGAAGTGGTAGGATCTAGAATTTTGCTGCTACTGCGCCCAGGATGTCCGTTGTCCAAGGTGTATCCATGTTTGTGGTCTGGCTGTTTGGCAAGGAGCCAACGCTGCATTGTTTTGGGGCATGGTCACTCTTTAAAAGAGGAGTGTGATCTGCTTGATCAAGTGAAACTGTAGAATGATTTATTTCACTCTGTGAAGCTATGGGTGTGTTAGTTACAGTTACTACCTGTGAATTGCTTCCAATTTTCACAGTATAAGATGGTATTTCCTTCTCCAATGATTTTTTTAAAGCATACTAATTCTAATACTAGCCTTTCATCATGATTATTTTTGCTGAAAGTACATAGGGCCAATGTAATCCCTAGATTGGTGTATGATCAAGGAAATCATATAGTGTGCCACTTTGATGACCCGCTGTTCCATTTTTAAAATATAAAGTATGTGGGTAAACTGGATATTGAATACATTCTTAAAGGCGAACAAAAGTCCTAGGGTTAGAATGGTGGTCTGCTTCACTTTCTCTTGTGATAGGCAGGAAGAAGGAAGGATGTATAGTGTAATTGCATCACTTTATTTGAGACTTAAATTTGCTTTGGCAATAGCAGCTAGAGAGAGAGAGATGCCCTAAGGAGCCTAAAGTCTGACCTCAAATTTACTCTGACCCAGTCCACATGCCAAAATACAGGTAGTATATATCTGAGAGATATTCTGATTGTATGATTTGGTCCAAGGTTCATTAATTGGCAGAGACCTTTGACTAAGACATCATTTAGAAGAACTGGCAGATTAAATTGAAAGTATAGTTCAATGACTTCTATAAATTTTGTATTTCTTTGGGTGGTTATATACATTTCTTTCTCTCTGATTTAAATGAAACTGAAGACTAGTCTGTGCTCTCTGACAATAGTAACTCAACAGTAATTAAGAGAAGCAATTTTTCAGAATAATGAAAATTATATAACCAACATCAGCACCTTTTCATCTAATGCAGGTGAATAATTGAATATGTTGCATGTAGCCCAGGACCTGGTACATAGAGAGTCCCCAGTAAATGTTCGATGAATGAGTAAATGAGTCTCAATTAGTGAATGTACTAATCTATTAATAACTCAATCAAAAAGTCTAAGAATGGGAGGGAAATATTTCTGTACTAGGATTTCTAAGGATTTATGAAGATTGTTATAATAAAAAGGGAAGTATTTGAAACTCATCTCAGTCTTCTAGCAGAAATAAAGACTAAATATATGAATGCCTTAAAAACAGAGTTTTTATCTGATAACTGGTAGAGAAACTGTTTATTTCTTTCTATTTGCACTTTCCCTAAAGGACCTATGGTTTGTGTCTATTCTGTGACCATAGTATAACAGAGTACGTATTTGTCTTCTTGAGGATAGCCATCATTCATTCATTTTCTCTGCCAGTAATATGAACTTTCATAGTATTACGATATTGTTAGTTTCTTAAGTCATACTGCATTTAGTGGTATTCGCATTCATTTTCTATATTTTCTTGTGATAAATTCTGTTATAGTCAAAAAATTTCAAAGCACCCCGGCAATGATTTATTTTAATATCTGCGTGAGACTAAATAAACAAATAAGAAAGGATTTAATATGAATTTTTCATGGATTTGCTGTAACTTGAAAATTGTGAATTGATTTTGTGCAAGCTGTCACAGACCTTCTGATTAGCACATACTTACTAGAACATCTCTGTTAGCAAAACTGGATTACAAAGTGTAAATGCCAGGTATTTGTGCTTATTCTGTTTAGCATTCTCATGAGTTTCTTTACGTATATCTAGTGTGTTACATATGTTTTGAAAGAGTACCTACCTTAGAGAATGTGGCTCTTGTTTTATGGCCCATTTTAATTCAGTATATATATATATATGTGTGTGTGTGTGTATAAAGGGACATGTATATGTGTGTATATATATGTGTGTGTGTGTGTGTGTATGTGTGTGTATGGGAAAAATGTATAAAGAAATGGTTGCCACTTACAAGGCTTTACAATTTATGGGGTGACCACACATACACACTTAACAAATACAGAAAAACATAAGACTTTTTTCATTCATTCATTCATTCAATACATATTTATTGAGTACCAGCTATGTACCAGGCACTATTTATTTCTTATACTGAAGATACAGTCTTAAACAAGACAGGAAAGTTTCCTGTTTCTTAGGAGCATATTGTCTAGTGATTATGATTAAGCACAGCAAAATATAGAGAGATACATCCTAGAGAATATAAATAAGCACCAAAATGTATAGTCAAGACATGAGAACTTAGTGGAGTTCACCATTTTCCAGGAAGGCCTCCTTCATGTCAAGGAAGACTTGAACTTGACCTTGAGGAAGAGAAGGTATTTGCAGAGGCTCCCAGAAAGAAAGTTAGATGTGTACATCATTGTGTGACCTGAGAAGGCCAAAACACTCTCTAAAGAACAGTGTTTGTTCAAAGAAAATTCTCTGATTCTCATTCCTGTTCCATATGCACCCTCCAATTTCCACAGGTTAAAATCTCAAGACTATCAGCGATGGGGTTCTGTTAGAATAAGTGTGACTGAGTATCTTTGAAGAAACAATCTCAGATCCCAAATCCATAGCAAGTCTAGGCACATAGTATATATACTACTTGCATATATGAAATTGATGCTGAAAATGTGCAAAAGTATCTCTAGATAGAAGGATTCAAGTGCTATAGTATTACTAAATAAAAAATATTTGCAGAGAGTGGTGGCAGATGACAATAACTTCTTTTTGAGGAATTTTACTTTCTTGTACCTAGTGCTCCTATCAAGTGGGATATTTTCATCAGGGATGATAGAGCTACATAGAATTTTGTAAATTTATAGGAATAAAAGGGAATTAAATAAAATAGACTCTAAGTAACAAGGTCTAAAATTGACTAGGGCCATTGAAACAAAAAGATGGATAAGGAAGTGAATAGAAGGGCATACCTTCAGCTATTTCTGTGTTGTCTGTGATTGTGCAGTGCTTTTAACCAAGGTAACAAGGGCTAAGATGAAAGTAAAATCTCTTGGGCTTCATATCTGTCAAATTAGCAAAAAGTGTGACAATTGTAAGTGTTGCCACGATGTGGAGTAATAGACACTGCTGGCGGGAGTTTAAATGGATAGAACCACTTTGGGAAAATGGTTTGGCATTATACACTAAGTTTAAGGATATGTAAACTCTATGACTCAGCAATTTCATATCTCCATACCCTGGAGAAACAGGTATGTATGGGAGACAGGTACATGTACATGTATATTCATAGCAGCATTGTCTGTGATAGTCAAAACTGTAAACAAACCAAATGTCCGGTACACAGAATAAACTGTGCATATTCACATAATGGAATATTTTCTTTTAATGTATTTTATTTATCATTTTAAAAATATTTACTTTTTTTTTTTTTACTTTTTTGGGTACATAGTAGGTGTATATATTTATGGCTTAAATGAGATATTTTGATACGGGCATGCAATGCATAATAATCACATCAAGGTAAATGGGGTCTCTGTCACCTTAAGCATTTATCTTTTGTGTTACAGACAATCCAGTTATACCCTTTTAGTTATTTTTAAATGTACAATTAAATTATTTTTGACTATAGTCATCCTGTTGTGCTAGCAAATACTAGATCGTAAAGCATTCTTTCTAACATAATGGCATATTATTAGCAGAGAAAATGAATGAATGATGGCTATCCTCAAGAAGACTACCCCTGCAAATGTCGAATTGACCCAAGAAACAAGATGACAAAGAATACATACAGTATGGAACCATTCACATGGACTTCAAAACTAGGCGAAACTAAATTATACTGTCTAGGGTTGTATACATAGGTGTGATAACAATAAAAGAATGGAAAATCACTATCACAAAGGTCAGGTTAGTGCTTACCTTTAGGGTAGAAGGAATGGGTAGTGATGAGGAGGGACACTTGAGGACGTTTTAGGTGCTGACAGTGTTCTATTTCTATACCAGTATAGTAGTTATATGAGTGTTGTTTATAATTATATCAAGTTGTTGCTTTTCTGTATTTTTATGTAGGTATATTTCGTCAATTTTTTTAAAAGAAACTATGTGAAAGAGATAAAGGATGTCGCAGATAGCAGTATAGAAAGATTTCTGCCCAAACCTGCTCCTTTTTTTTTTTTTTTTGAGACAGAATCTTGCTCTGTCGCCAGGCTGGAATGCAGTGGCACGATCTTGGCTCACTGCTGTCTCCGCCTCCTGGGTTCAAGCGATTCTCCTGCCTCAGCCTCCCTAGTAGCTGGGATTACAAGCATGGGCTACCATACCCAGCTAATTTTTGTATTTTTAGTGGAGATGGAGTTTCACCATGTTGGCCAGGATGGTCTCGATCTCCTGACCTTGTGATCTGCCCCGCTCAGCCTCCCAAAGTGCTGAGATTACAGGCATGAGCCACTGCACCTGGCAGCCTAAACCTACTTCTTAAGATGTAAGGCAATTATGCAAAAAGAGGACAGGTTTGCCATGTACATTTTCGTTACATTTGACTGTAATTTGCACATGGTGAAAAACAGAGTTTGCTACTAGTGTCTAGTAATTTAAAAACGAAAACCTGTTTTTCTAGAGTCAGAAGAAGACATCCTAGGCCTATAGAATCAATTTTGATAAGTAATTTGTAGCATAATTATTTTCCCATGCTTTATGCATATTTATTGATTGATGCAGTCTCTTGAATTATACCTAGAAGCAAACTGACCAGCGGATCAGCAGAAAATTAACAGCAGGAAAAAAAATTAGTATACATGTCTTATCTAGGGAAATGAAGAAATTTTTATTGCTTTTATCATTTAAAAATCATCTGTGAATTCCTCTTTAAGAGAAACCTTTAATAGTTTCCCAGTAGTACCAGCACTGCAGAGTATTATCCAGTAATGAAAGAGAATGTTAATAAAATCATTTCTTTTTTATATTGTAATGGATCAAAGTTGCAACTTCAAAATACCAATGATAAAAATGAACCTTTTAAGATTGTAGGTTACTGCTTGCCAAAGATAATATTCATTAACTAGAGTTCACATCTCATGCTCTGGATTAAAGAAATTATTTGCAAGCAAGTAAGAAAAAAATCATCTTTAATTTGCTAATCATAAGGCACTACTTTTTTGAAAGAGTATTGTGTCTTAAAAATGGATTTTTAATTTAAATTATGAAGCAGTCATAAAATATCCTCTGGTAGAGGCTTTGATGGTTTGCTTGAAGGTTGGATTGTATGCAAGAAATTGTGGAAGCACCATTTGCTAGAAATAAATTGCCAAATTGATTTATTTTCCAGATAAAGCCATACAATACTATTTAAATACCTAAAATATAAAAATGAACACTAACAAAGCAGCCAACGATTCCACAGTAGAGCATAAAATCTCCAAGTGTTGTGAAGAGTATCATAAATACCTATCTTAAGAAGCTCAATTAAAGTTTGGAAATAATAATTTTGTTGTTAAGTCTCTAAAGAGCTGCAATAGTGAGATCACCTTGAGGTAGAATCCAGAAAAGCTAGTTTTAAATATTGTACTCCTGGAGCAATGATTGATTGATTCTCTAGTGTAAATTTCTTGGTAATGTCTGTTTAGAGACTTCTAAGAAATTAAGGAATTTGTGTGTGTGTGTGTGTGTGTGTGTGTATGTGTATGTGTACAAGTGCATGCAAGTAAATCTGTTAATGCAGCAACAACCCTTTGTGGAGCCCTCATCTGGGCAAAAGGTAGAGGAGTGTTTGCTAATAATCTCTGTGTGATAGAAGATAGCTTATGGTTTTTCTTTAATTGTGTGGAATCATATGTATGATTTTTCTTTAATTATTGATTAAAATGATCACTAAGCAACAGGGTATCCAGAACTTTTTGGTTGTTTTATGTTCTGTTATCGCCTCTTCTTTATTTACCTTCAACTGAGAAAACAAAAATATTGACTTAGGAATAAAGGCAGAATATATATGGGAAAACGATTGGGCAGTGGACCCGGAAGTGACCTTGGAGATCATTATATACAGTGGATTCAAACTGTGCTTTGGGGATCTCTAGGGCTTCCTACAGTATGAGGAGAGCAGAGTGGAGATGGGCCCTGGGGACTGGACCCTGAGGGTCCTACCTCGGATTCAGGTTGGGTGGTTTTATTTATCTTGGACTTCCCCTTAAAGATTTGTTTAAAGAACAAATAAAAACAGCTTGAAAGCCACTCCTTTAGTAAATAATCCCCTCATCTCCTCCCACTTTCATGTTTGAATTAATTGCAGTCCAGTAAAGTTGTAGCTTGTTCAAGATTTCACTGCTGGTAGTGGCAGAAGCAACAACAGAAGCCACATGGTCATGTCTAATGGGGCTGTTTCCCTGATAACGTTTTGCTTTCCACTATCCATACCCACCTACTATATCTTGTATTCCTTAATGATACACGCCATTATTTACCACCTCACTATCCACTTCTCTGTACTTGAGCACAAGCTACTTTTGTGTCATGTCAGGGACACAAAAGAAAACACAGTTAGTCATGATGTTACAAAAAAGCTCTGGGGAGGATTTAAAAATACCAGTGTTGAGAAGAATTTGTTGGAAATGCCCTTTTTGTGAATATGTGCCATTATTGTGCCCTGACATTAAGGCAACTCATGTGAAATGTAAGTGCTGTGACATGGTACAGATGGTGACTGAGAGGCCCAAATCTCAAATAATGATGAAATGAAATTAGACATTTTTTTCACAGTAAATCTATGAGATTCACCAGAATAAAGTATCCGACATCTGAGTTAGCATCACAGTTTGATATGGGATACGGCAAAAAGTGGGAAACTGGCAGGTGACATGTGTAAGTGTTGGTAGACATGCTCATTTGACTTTATTCAAACCAAAGACTTGCCCTGTGTTTTCCAGGGCAAAAAATAATATGTGGCAGTTTAAGACAATAACCTTGGAAAGCACTTTTTCTTCTTTTTATTCCCCTCCTTTTTTTCTTTCAATAAATATTCATTGAGCGCCTATTATGAGCCAGATACTGTCAGGTACTAAAATATTTCCTGTACCAAAAGAAGTTAAAAAGATGATTTTTTTTTCTTGGTGCAATGATTGGAACTTCCAAATGACTGGAATAAGGATGTCTTAAATCCTGACAACTTTTCAAGTACAGTTGTATCTAGAGAGGGTGTTGATTATTGTATTCTGGAAACTCAGAAATTCTATTTTCTCGAGTTTTCTCAATTGAAAAATAGGAATACCACTTGTAGAGGCTTATATTGTATAAATAATTGCAAATATAGTATGCCGAGGGCTGGTGAGAAGGGTGGCAGACGTCTACAGAGAGTAGAATTGTCTGCAGGATCTGTGGCATTTATTGACTCAGGGATCTTTGGGTGTTTGAATGCAAAACCCAGAGAGCTGACCTGTATTTCTCCTGGTGGAAGATGAGCCTCACAATTCAACTAACTGCTTAGGAGGAAATTAGGCTTCCTATGAATTAAGTATACGTTATTGTAATCCTATATCTGAAGCTCAAATTCATTACTTACTCTTATGTAGCTGTGTTTAATTCCGCTACCTTTACCTATGAGTGACAATAGCAAGGGATATTCTCAAATAAGATGGCCACATTCAGACATTCCACATGAGGATTTGGGAGGCTTTCCTAAGCCAAAATGCTGACATGGAACATTTATTCATTTTGTTGCATTTAATTGGTATCTTTTCCAGTTGAGTGTAGAAATGGTCACTTTAATGTTTACACTTTTGTATGTTTTTACTTTAGACGGAGGGTAAAATAGAGAAATTGATGTCGGCAGTGGACAATTTTCAATGAGAAGAATTTCACTCGTGCATTATTTATGGCCACATGTGAAAGAAAGAACCTCCATTTCTTATCATTCAGTTATATCTTGGTAGAATTCTGCACTGGAGCCCCAGTCATTTGGCAAGTGTATTAATAGTTTTGGTAATGTGACTAATGCTAGTCTTCTGTAACAGTAGTTCCGTTACTGGCCTTTCCTCAGGCACCCCACGAAGCTTTATATTTCGTCTAAATCAAATTTTGGGTATCATAAAATGGAGTACAGTGATGGAAATGAATTCATTTATCCATCCATCCATCCATTAATTCATTTATTCACCTTTTCATTCAAGAATATGGCTTACTATCAGCTGGGTGCAGTGGCTCACGCCTGAAATCCCAGCACTTTGGGTGGCTGGATGGGTCTCTACTAAAAATACAAAAATTAGCCAGGCGTGGTGGCGGGCACCTGTAATCCCAGCTACTCAGGAGGCTGAGGCAGGAGAATTACTTGAACCCTGTAGGTGGAGGTTGCAGTGAGCCAAGATCACACCACTGTACTCCAGTCTGGGTGACAAAGTGAGACTCTGTCTCAAAAAAAAAAAAAAAAAAAAAAAAAAAAAGAATATGGCCTACTGTGCATCAAACACTGAACTTCTACTTCAGTAGAAGTAGAAATTGCTCTCTAGTTAAAATTTGGTAGCAAACAGTGGTATCAGCACCTCCCTGTCTACTCATTTGCAGTCAGTACTCTGGGCTCCCAGCGAGGGGCCCAGGAATAAGAGCACAGAATGCGTATTTCACAGGTGTTAGTGCTTGGAATGATTGATGAAATCTAAATTTGGAATAAAACACCAGCTTTTTAAGGTGTTCATAATCACCTAGATAGTCTGATATTAACCCTTAGATCAATTTTGGGGAGTAAAGTATAAAATTTGTCTTTCAGAGGAAGGCCAACAGCTGGATTAGAAGGTTCTGAATTTTAAGCTGCAGTTCATCTTGATACTATTACTAATCAAAGCGCCTTCTTCAGTTACTCTGGATGCTTATAAACCGCAGACTGCATGCAGTTCATCAATTTGGCTGCTTTTCCATAGCTGCTATGAAAATTGCAAACAAAATTGCTTTTCATTTTGCTTTGACAGGCAGTTTTAATTTTATTCATCATTTTAGCAAATTGTATAACATTTCAGTTGTGTGCAGCATTGCTTTTTGTCTTTTTTTTGCACTGTATTTATGCCGAAAATATGAAAACAACAATAAAGAAGAGACCAATAATAGCATGTTGTAGTAAAAAGGGCATATTAAAAGGATATTTTCTGCCTGGGTGAAAAACTTTCTTGAACACGTCATAAATAGTTTATAACACACAGAGCTACACTTTTATTGTGTGCGGGAAGTTGATTGTCTAGCTAGCCACATTTTTAAAATTAAAAAATAATTTTCCCCCCAATTTTGACTTTATGTTTTGTTTACTCAGACCCTTTCACAGCCTAATTAGGCAATGACTATCTATCTGAAGTCATCATAAAGACCAAGTAAATCTTGGACACACAAGAGAGTTGGGGGTAAGTGGGGAATGCGTTGGTTAGGGAAAGATGGAGGAAGCACATAAAGATTTATCTGATAACAAAGTATATACATTTTCATTTTGTAGAAAAATTACTAATACCATCACAGCCAATGGGCTGGTTTTATGATGCGCTTCCCGAGCTCTTCATTGTAGTTTCAGCAATATGAGAAGCCCTGCAAGCATGCAATAAAAACAGAGCCGACTTCGTGCTCGCCTCCCTCATTGATGCCTCTTGCACAAGGAAAGTTCTATTCGCATAATCACTGAGGGCTGGTGGCATGCTCTCTAACCTTGAATGTGAAGGGACTGGGGAGGGAGGAGAATCCTTTCTGCCAGGGGTTTAAAAGAAAATAATGTTTATTCACAATACTTTTTAGGACATAAAGACTTTTATTTAAGATTTACAAGATTGCTGGTAAGGATGATTCATAACCGAAGTCCAGTTTTCCTTAGGGATTAACCACCATGGTTTGTTTTTTGTTTTTCTAGCATAGCAACTGAATTTCATCATTCATTTTGTCATTTAGCAATAGAAGACAACTTCACCAAAGAAGCTCACAGTACGAGTAAAATTGGAAGTAAATGGAAGCCATATGTTGTTGCTGTAATTTCCAAGGTTAAAAAAAGCTATAGTTTTGGCTATTGCCTTTTATTCTAAGGAGAAGGAAAGTTAAAAAAAATGCTTTTATTATCAATAGCCTTAAGTTTTAGAAAACATATTTATTTTGTTAATGGCTGCATGAAGAGCTCATGACCAAAGTGTTTGGAGCAAGGCTGATGTCTGGCAGTAATCCATTTTTTAACTTATGTACAACTGTGGAGTTATTAATGCTAGTCAGGTTATGTGCAAGGATTCAGGAAAATTCTTTATTCCTCATTGACTCCTGACAGTTATTGTACCTAGGAACTGGGTAACGTGTTCTGAAGTGAGCAATTATGGAAATGTTTACTTCACTGGCTGCATGTAAATGTGTGCAGAGAATGTACCAGAATTTTTCCTTGGGGGTATTTAATTCTCTCCAGGGCAATGAAAATCAAATGATTTCTTTTTTTTTTTTTTCAAAGCTGGGTTTTTTTTTTTTTTAAGTGTTATAATGCAGCTGAATAATGATGAATACAGTAGAGGAAAAGGAGAGGGAGAGAAAAGAGGAAAAGAGAAAGAGTGAGCTACCCACGGATCTGGAAAGCGAATTTCCCTATGGAAGCTAAAACCCAAAAGGAAAGAGTTGAGAGTAAAGGTGGACAGAAGGCTAGCCCTGTCAGAGACTAAAGTTTGCTGGGGAAGATGAGGAAAATGACTACTGTCATATTCTGCAGTAGTACAGTGGTGCTTGTAATACATTTATCTTTGTGAGAACTTAAGCAATTGGCTCAGTATTGTTCACGTCGGAGGGCATCACATTTGCTTGTTAATTAAATGCAGTATCAGTGCTTACTGTCCCTGAACAGTTGGGGGAAAAATCCAAATATGTATGCAGAGTTATGAAATTTCTATGGATGCAAATGGATTTTGTGCACATCACGCCCAGATTATTGATGTTGCCCAGTAGAGGTTTTTTCTTTTCTTTCCCTGTCACCTATCAGGTTTACAACTCTTGTTGCTGAAACTATTGGGGGGGCATTTTCAGTATTATATCTTTTCTGAGAGGAAAAAAAACATAAGAATTAAGAGATTTCATGTGAATCAGAATGAGATGTTTTCAGCATTGTGACATTTCTAAAGCAAATGAGTTCTGTGAAAGTCCATTGTAGACAGATACAAGCAAGTAGAATCCTAATGCTTGGTCAAGAAGTTGGATACTTATGTGCGAATCTGAAGTCACACAGTCCTTAGTGAGAGGAAACTGGCTTCAATTTAATGCTCTTTCTGAGGAGGATGACTAGTTGTATCAAAGTAATTTTTTAAATTTCCTGCAGATTTTTTTTACAGTAGTGAAAAAAAAATATTAGTTTAAATTGGCCTCTGTGGTCATGTGCCTGTCATTGGAATAGAGTTAGATTACATTAATAAGTAATAGTTGCTGACCTTTATACTCTCTTTTTTTTTTTTCTGAATTTCTCCTGAATTTCTTAAGGAGGGGTTTCATAAAGAGGGTTTTTATGTCTTGCAGAAAATTGAGTTTTGTAGACATTACCTAACTCTTGATTTGTCACACCGGGATCAATAACATTTCGCTGCTCTTAAACACACAGAATCACAGGGGACACATAATGTTTTTTATAAGTGCAGTAAAGTTAACGTGTTGTTGAAACAAAAACTCCTCTGACAGTCCTGTAATAAGTACACTCTGAAACTAGCAAATTATCTGTAATACTAGGAAAGGCAGGAAGAGCGCTTAAGAGTACAATATGTACGTTGTTGGCATTAAGCGCTGCAAGAATAAGAAATTAGGATTTGCTGCTCTCTCCTCAGTTGCATGTCAGAATGATTACGGAGTCAGTTTCCTCAGAAGAGAAGCCGACCAGGCCCCCCAGGAGTGTTTCTTGAGGCCACGTTTTTACCAAGTTTGCTTGGTATGTTTGGTCTCTTTGTTCTTTGAGGATATTCTGTATTAGTTACAGAGAAGCCTTTTCCTTATAGCAAAGAAGATATTTTAAGCTAGATAAGAAAAATGGGGGCCATTTTCTTCTCCTGTCCCCAAAGTCCATGTCTGGTCCATGAATTTTCTTTTGGAATATTCACTGATATTCTAAAGATGTCTTCAGCAAATATAAGTCCCATATGATGTAATTTGCAAAAGATATTTGGAATTGAAACCACCCTTGTATGTGCTTTCATTTCCTCAGTCCAGGGAGTCCGAGGATCTTGTGTTAGATTAGACTAGGTGGGCACGCTTTTAACCGCTGAGGTGCCTTGGCCTAGAGTCTACGTCTTCTCCTCCTCCCCTTTTCGTTTAATTAAATTTCTGATTCCCCTTTCCAGACCTTCAAATCCCGTTTTTCTTTCGTCCTACCCAAATGGTGTTTAGTTGTTACTCAGCTTCTATTTTAAGGAAAGAAAAAATAGAGATTATTTTTAATATCTGAGAGATATATAGTCTATGAGATGTGACTGATTATTGTATGACCTTTGTTTTTTCTCAACATTTGTTTTTCTCTAGGAATAAAATAGTAGCTAAGATTGGAAATCTGTTTCAATTGAGAAGAATGGGTGTTTTGTTGGTGGCAGACATTGGCTCTCCTCTGTACGGTGGTAGGTAGGGCTGGAAGCTGATGACGGCTGATGTGCAAATCTTGTCATTTTATGCAAGCTGGTGCTGTTCATCCTCCAGCTCTTTGCAGAGAATGTAGTTTTATGTTCATTTAATAATTATCCATTTTGGTTGTACTTGTCGGGGAGAGCTTCTTGAGCCCCATCAGTTTTTCAGAGAAGCACCACTCAAGCTCTTCTGCTGAAAATGTTTTTCCTTCCCTCCCTTCACTTCATTCCACTCTTCCCCTTATCGACTCTCTCATCAGTGCCAGAGCTCTTCAGTATTCCACTCCTGTCCTTTGTGAAGTGATTTTGCCCAGACACGTCTGGCTCAGGGTGAAGTGCCCTCCCCTGAGAGCGCGCACTGCAGCCCCAGGTCGCCAGCACCATGAATACATTATTATCCCAATTTCCATCCTGTTGCCACGGCAGCACTTTTGGAGCTGCTGGGTTATTAAGTCGTACATCACTAATACCCTGATATGAGCAGAAGTTGGATTTAATATCGGCCTTTGATCAGATTACCTCCCAACAGTCAGCTGTCATTAGAAAATTCCTTTGCTCATTATACCCTCAGAGCTCTGGCCTGTGTAGCAAAAGGGTGGCAGGCCTGATACATGGAGGCAATTTCAAGCCTGGGCCTTGCACTGTACACTTAATTTATTTTCTGACCTTTTTGTGATTTGGGGAGATTCTGTATAGCCATGCGTGCATGTGCGCGCGCAGGCGCGTACGTGTGTGTGTGTGTGTGTGTGTGTGTGTGAGAGAGAGAGAGAGAGAGAGAAGTGCAACTAAAAATCTGTCTGTAGTTCTGTAGGTGGTGGATAGAGGTACGTGTGAGGGGGTGGTTGTCTTTTGCCAAGTGATACTATACTTTGTTGGAAAGTGTCTGTTTTCTGCCTCCTCGGGTAATGTATAAAACATGGTGCTTCAGGTAGAGATGAAGGGTAAACTGATGTCCCCCTAAATGGCCAGCCTGTGTATGCACCTAACACTTCACTGAGCAATCTGTCAACATGTCAGCAACACATGTTTTATAAAAAGCCTCCAGTGGGAGCAAAGGCTCCTGCCAGGGCTTAGGAAATGCTTTGAATTCAGCAGATTTCTATTGCTGGAGTCCCCCGAGGTTCCTTTTACAATGCCTACATTTCAGAAATTTGAACTTGGGACCCTTAGGGGGTTCTCTCCGAATGCCTGAAAATGTAGAGTTATATTGTTGCGTGTCCCCAAGCGGTCTTTACTAATACCTGAATTCGGAGAAGCTGGAAATTACAGAGCTCCCCAGGGGAAGCTTTATCCACACCAGGAAGAAGAGAATAACTCTGCAGGGAGATTGCTTAATGCATTGCTGAAATAAAAGAATTTGAGAGAGATGGGTTGAAGTGTTTTTTTTTTTTTTTTCCCCTTTTCTGGCCACTCCTTCAGCTTAGCTAAGTCCTTAAAGACAAAGTCAGGGTAAGGAAGCAGCTGGGCTCTTTTTAATGAAATTTTAGATGTGGCTTTTGAAATAGTCAGATGCCTGATGCCTCCCTGTGTGTATGTGTGTGTGTGTGTGTGTGTGCACGCACATGAGTGTTTGTGTAGTCTCCCTCACTAGAAACCTCTTTTGTTTACATGCAAAAAGTTGTTTTCATTTTTAGGTGCATCATCAGTTTCATCTTGTTTCCTTCCAGGCTTAGCTGTTTCTTTTTTTATACTCCCAGTGTACCTGTCTCAGTTACTTGGAAATATTTCTTCATCTCTTTCTCTTTTTTTATGGTGCTTTTCTTTTATTACATCTGCCTGTCATGCTTTGTACTCTCCCCTTTTCATAACTTGTAGTGTTGCTACTTTCCTTTCGAACTCTCACTGCTTTATTGAAGACTTCTTTATGCCTATGACTCTGCCTCTCTTTTTAATTTTCCTCCGGCCCTCAGCGCTCTCATCTCAACTCAGATTTTGGAAATACTTGGGTATTTTTTGGCTGCTTTCTGATGAGATGACTTTGCTGATTTTTTTGTGTGACGTATTGTTATTTTGCTGCTGCTACATTTCGTCAAGACAGGTTGCTTTGACAATTTGGAGTAGATCTGCAAGCTTCAGACTCGGTTGTGCATTCATTCAGGAAGTAAAGGATAGCTAGAGCAGTGCGTTTAGTGTGTGTATGTGTGTGTGTGTAAATGTTTATCATACATACATAGGGCTTGAGGGCAAGGGTGGGAGTGCCATTGTTGTATTTTAAGTGAATAAAAAATTTTGAAGTCCATTTCTGTTCTTTATTATCTCTGGTAAAGAGAAAGAAAAATATCCTCCTTGTGTGTGCACTTTTCTAGATCTTTCCTTGGCTGTCTTTTGACACCATGTCACCTGACCTTATCAGGAGGGAGCTGGGGGCTCAGGCTCATGTTTACTCAGGGTCCTCCTGGGACTGAACATTACCTTTGAGTCCAGCTTCTTTCAGCTTTGCAGACAAAGACAAGGAGAACATTCTCACAGAACTCAGCCGTCTAGTGTAAAACAGTTCCAGCTGTTGCTGCTCATGAATTTTTTTTTGGGGGGGAAAAAGTATTGGCTTGTTTTTTAGGTGTGGCTACATTCATAGAGCTGTCTCCAGACATTGATTTTTTTTCTTTAACTGATTCCGTTTAAAAGTGGTGAGGGATTAAAACACCAACTCTTTTGGAATTTGGCAAATTATAATAAGATTTTAAACTCCCGTCAACGATGATGGGGGTATTCAGATCTTTTGCTTTTGAAGTTAAAAAGGGTCAGATGTTTTCAGATTTACCCAAATTTACGATTTCCAGCAGCACATGATTTTCTATTTTCCATCGAAGTTTATGTTCAGCTATTGAATAATATTCTTGGCTTTTTCTGGAAAGCTTTCTGGTGAAACATCAAGACAATGAAATTAATTATACTTAATGCAGACACATAAACTTGGAGGGGGTATAGTTGGTGTTTTTAAACTAATGTTCTTGCTGATACAGCAAAATCCTGTGAAGGTTTTATAGACATATTTATTGTGGTCCAGTAATTGGAGACCGACCTCAGCTTTTAATTAGTGTATGTTGTACCAGAGACCAGGGAAGAGCCCCTCAATTAGGCTCTGATTTTGACTCTTGCTAAGTGCTGGCAAATTTCAAGGGTTAAGCTTAGAGCACAGCAATCCTCATGAGTAGGAGAGGCAAGAGTGGGAATGTATGATGTGCAAAACCAGGTGACTGAGGTGAAATTCTTCCTTAGACAGAAGGAGGCAACTTTTCAAAGTGAGGGGCCTAGTGGAAACCCTTTGCTGAGAAAAAAGATAGTGAGTAGAGGTGCTTGTTGATATGTGTTAGAGGCTCATGCCAACACTCCTGTGAGATTTTGGTTGTACTTTCCTTGGATAGAGTGCTTGTCCCATCCATTACACAGAAAGAGGTACCAGCTGCTTCCTGCACAAAGCAGGCACGCTGTGGTTAAAGTCATTCTCTGTACGTTTAATGCATTGGAGGAAAGCGTTTTGTACTTAAGCACTTTAAGGATTCACTGAAACACTTGAATCTGGCTCCCTAAAAATTTTAAAAGCTCTTTTATCTCTGCTCCACGTGGTGCCTTTCACTTAGAAATCTTCTGTGTTCTTTGCTGTCCTTGTCAGTCTGGAAAGTGCTTTATTCTTGCTGGATTTTTTTATTTTGTTTTTCTTATTTGCAGGTGTTCCTGGTAAAGGCCTAAAGGAAAAAAAAAGCAGTAGGATTTTTTACTAAAATAATATTTCTTTTTAGGTGTGGCATTTTGTATATAATTTAACTTAATTTTTTTGGGCTTCTGACTAGTCCTTTCAAAAAGATCCCTCTGATGCCCTGTCACACTGGGGATGGAATATTGTTTTTGGCACATCCACATTGCCTTTCATTTCCCTGTCCCCACCATGCACCGCCCCCTCCATGTGCGAGCTCACACTTTATTACCTGTGTACTTGGCCAGCCGGATGGAGTGCCGCTCTGCAGACTTCCTCTTTCCAAACACTGAACTGTGTTATTCTGACACCGGGAGCTGCCTCCCCTAAGGCTTGGGTGTGAAGGACTAGCCTGCACTTTGCTCCCTGGTCTAGTGGCCCGACGCACTGGTCACAAGCCTCCTGGCTTTCCAGTGGTTCCGATGTGCGTATTTCTCACCCTGCTTCTCCCCACTCCTCTCTGGCCCTCCTCCTCTCCTTCATCTCAGCATCTGCCTCCTGCCCAGGTTCTGCCTTCCTACCTGGCTCCAAAGGCAGCTGATCCCCTCATCCCCCCAAAACAGTTTTGAGATGTTTTGGAAGAAATACCAATACACATATTCATAGGTGCTCTGTGTTCTCAAGTTTACCTTCCAAACTGTAGAAAGTTTAGGAAATGGAGCAGAGGAGTTGTTTTTTGGAACCCTTGGATTCTTAAACAGAATTTTCCTATAATTATAAACGAGTGGCAACTTCCTAACAAAATTAATCCTTTTCTCAGGAAGGGTGCAAAGAGTATTTTCAAGAGTCTGAAAAACAGGATCCTATTTTGAACAAAAGGCAAAAGGCTTTGCCTAGAATGTGAGAGGATTTTTTTTTTTCTGCTAGTTTTAGGCCAGCAGGATTCTAGTAAATGCTGATGAAGTACCGCCTGTGATTCCTTCCGTTATTTTTGACTGCATGCTTTATTCTAGCCACTTGCCTGATAAGATACTCTAAACTGCACTGGGCAGTCAGAAACCTCCTAAAGTCTTTTTGGTAAGATTGTGTTTCATCGCATTTATGGAAGGCAAGTCACATTGCCTGAGCGCAATTTCTAGCTCCACCTTTTAATAGTCACGTGATTTGGGGAAGTTGCTTAACTAACTCTTTGTGCTTCTGTATCTGTAAAATGGAGCTACTAATAGTCCCCTTCTCTTAGGGTTCCCTTAAGGAGTAAAGGAGATTATGCATGTCAGACACAGTGTGAGTTTAGAACATAGTGTTCAATGACTGTTAGCTGTGATTGATTGTTACTATGTAGAGTAAGTCATTCTTAAACTTTTACTGTTTTCCACAGTCTACATTTCCAGCACATGCATTCTATGGAACAAACTTCTTGACTTGTGATTTGGGTCAGCAAACTTAATTTGGGCCAAAGTTGTACTTTAGTTAGAAAGCAAGACCCTCCCACTTGCCTTCTGTGTGCAGGAATGAGGAGGACATTTCCTCTCTCATTTAGTATTTGTGTTGAATGACAATAACAGGATCAAAGTAGGTTTACATCAAGCATAATTTCCTCACATGTGTTTGAGATTGCTTCTTGCTTTGCTCATTATTTTCTAGTCCTGGTTTTCTATGAAAAAGTTTCTGCAGATCAAATACCATGCAAGATGGATAAAGCTGTAGGTGCATAGGAAATTAAATGGTTGTGGAACACTAATTTATATATCTCTGGACTCCTCACCCCTAAGTCCATTATTTGTTGATAGGATATAAGAGAAATTTCACACCTGGGAAGTAGAAAATGAGGGCAAGACAGGTGTAAGGATTGATTTGCTTAGAATGAATTTAAGCAAGGAATTGATAGTATGAGCGGAAAGGGATTTGGGTGACAGAGAGAGTGAGACAGTATTTAGAAGCCCTTGTCATGAGCCCTTGTATTTAGGTGATCGAATCTATGGTTTATATTAATATATATTATCCTTGATCAATCTTTGACATGAATACATTTAAAACAAATATATTCGTAGAAGGCTGGGAAAACCCTGTTCTTCTCAGTGGGACAATACCATTTACTTTTGCTTTAAATTGTTTTACAGAGAAAAGAATTGATCAGAAACAAATAAGGGTGATATCAACATTTATATGTTATCCTTCTAGTTTGCCCAAAATCTCACAACTACTGGATGTAGGCTCTACTGTCCCTTCCTTCTTTGTTTCTCACTTTGAAAGAAGCCTGGAGTCCTTCAGAATCCAGTGGTACTACATGTAGTTCTAGGTCTGACTTGTGTGTGTGTCTGGGATTGAGTAAAGGTGTAGACTCTCATCAGGTAATGATTATTGCACCTGAAACAGAGAAAAGGCGGAGATACAAAGAGACATTAGAAAGAAATCTTGCTCTCTTCTTTTTTAAATTTTTTACATCCCTTCCCAATCCTGATGAAAACCAAAAGAGAGGGTCTTTTTCTTTGTAAAAGTGCCTGAGTGTGTGTGCTTAAACAGAATTGTCGTGTGCCTTCAATGACGTCATGGGCATTTCACCTTCACATGTGCCACTTAATGGTGCTGGTGTCTGTGTTATGTGTAGACATTTGAGGCATTTCCCTGGCATTTTCTTCTATTATTTTCAGGACTGGGAGAGTCTGAGGCAGGAGGGCCATCTGTCAGGGCTGCGGAGCAGCGATGAGGGGAAGTCAGCGTTTGGGTGGTGACTGTAGAGGAGCATGGAGTGTGACGTTCTCCCAGGATCCTTCCAGCTCTGAGCCTGTGATTCTGTGAAATAATTCGGCCCTAATGTAGTACCAGGGACATTTTTTTGAAACCTAATGTGGTATCATATCCTTTATCAATATATCGTATCACTGCAGTTTGTGACATTATGCTGTAAAATGCTAGACCATAAAAGCCTATAATTTATAAGGCTATATTAGGTACTTACTTTATGTATTATAGCCTGATAGCCTTGTAATTCAACATTGCCTACATTTATTCTATATATAATTCCATGGAGGGTTCTGGTGACATTATAAACCACAAAAGCAGAGCTCAAGTGGTTAGTCATTAGAACCCCAAGATAAAAATACCTCGTATTACATTATTCAGTATTTATTATTTCCCATAATGTGAAGTTAAAACGCTTGCATATGAAACATTTTCTATTTACATTCCACATCACGGCATTCATATACATGTCAATCAGAAGTGCTCTGGTTGAATACCACATCACAACCATATGTAACCTTGTTTTTGTTTGAAATGTATGTTTGCTACACAAGGATGTGTTGTCCATCCCTCTGCAAAACAAGTTTTTCCCCTGACTGGTTATCAAAGAGGCCCATTCGTTGTGGAGTTTTTTGTTGCCTGTTAAAGAGAAGCCAAGTACATTTGTTTTTGAATGAATTTTAAATCATTCATACAGAGCTTTGTCAAAAATAAATACTCTATGAAGCTCGTTTACACACAAACCACTGTAGTATTGGTCACGGGCCAAAGGCTGTAGTTATACTAACATATGTTGAAATGCATTAGATCATTACTGTAGAATGCTGTAGTATATTTTTATAAGTTGTCTGAGTGTCCAAATTAATTCCATAATAAGTCTGATTGGTGTAATCCTCTTATATAAAGTTGGTTCTTGTTGTATAAACAATGCCACTCTCTCTCCTGTTCTTCACCTTCTTCCTCACTACTCCTGTCTACCTTTTCTGGGACATTTTGATTATAGAAGCCATGGGTGGCATGACAGATTATGGTAACAGTGGCATATGGTATATTTCATTTGATTTTGGAATTAAAATTAAGCGCTTCACTCTGTCTTCCCCCACCAGTTTCTCCACAATTTGGGTAGTTTTTCCTTGAGATTTGCAGAGACTAAAAGTTTAGAAAAAGAGAAAGATAACCAAAAGTTAATAAAATAACGGAGTTATAAAGTACCTGAAGCCAACCTACTGTAAAAAGTGACCTGTTTTATGGCATGACTTTATAATAACTATTCACAGTGGCAAGCAAGTCTGTAGAGGATCCATGGTTATAGTCATTTATTATTTGTTAAAAGTGGAGGAAGAGAGATTTTTTTTTAAACAAGAGGAGGAAAAATTAGAAGCAGCAAGCTGACTGCTTTCACTTTAAATTACAGTGCAATTTCTTTTCTAGCCAGCAAGTGACTTGAAAGTATTGAAAGATAAACAACCTGAGCAAGGGCCTTGGATTCTTGCCATATGCTAGGATCTCAATTAAGGGATGAAATTGCAAGACACTCTTCAGTTTTATCACCAGCGAGGCTGGGTTCTGTGGGTCAGTAAAGCAGGCAAGAGTGGCGGCTGTTCGAGGCATGGGCACAGCTAGTGGAGGGTCATAACTACCTGCATTAGCATTAATGGGACTTAGCAGCACAGATCGCTTCAAATGGCAGAACAGACCCAAAAGGGAAAAGTGGGTAGAGAGTGGGGGTTAACTTTACTTGAATCTCCTCTTTGTTGGAAATACTTGTCTCTTTTTCTTTGTCATGTGCTGAGGCATTTACTAATGAGTAAGTAACACAAAAAAATCACAGATGAAAGAAATTGGATTCTCGGTAGAGGACTGAGATTTTAAGTGCTATTCAAAATACAAGTTGCAGAATATTGGAATTACCACATTTTTGGGTACATGAATAGCGATTCTCTCCATCTGAGCACTAATTTGCATTGCCTGGGCTGTCATATTTTGCTGTGGCACCATTTTCTCTAAGTATTGCATTATTGACTTAAAAGGTGTCATTTTCCAAATGATGGAGGTAAGGAAGTACATTTTCCTTATTTCGTAATTTGCACACAGATTGAAGAAGACTTACCATTGTCACAAAATTTGGATATGATGGATCTTGTATTTTAACTGGATTGTGGGTGTAGGGAAATCTACCAGTACATTAATTTTAATGGAAGATTGTGGCATCCTTGAAAAATATTTTGAAAGTTAAGTCATGTTAATTTTCTTCCTTATTTCTTTCCTCCTGTTTCTTAAGGCCTCATCATCTTTGACTCCTTACTCTTCTGTGCCATCAATGATAACTGTTAATTCAAGACAATTGTGGCTTTAGTAATGTTTTTATTTAGTATGGTGCTTTTCACCCATAAAAATATAGTGCAGATGTTAACTTACCTGATCCAGAGCTGAAACTAAATAACTTAGTGAAATGCTAATTTTCTTTTAGGTGTGTTCCTCATAGAAAGATAAGGTAAATGACATGAAATACACACACCCATTCTTCCACTGAGCCTTTGGCACTCAGGTTTCTGTCAGTACAGTTATTTATGCATATTTTACTTAATAGTTGAGGGTCCGAGTTTCACTTTGATGTCACTCCGCTACTGATCTTTAACTTAAAAACCCAAGTTAGATTTATGTAGGGTTTTTTTTGTTTTTTTGTGCCCTAAGCTTACCTTTCTCTTACTTCCTATATATGAAAAACTAGTGGTTTGTGGCAATAGGAAAGGAAAGTAACATTGTTTTAAAGCCAGATTTTTGCAGTGGTGAAATGAATAAGGAAAGATCGAAAAATTATAATATTTGATAAGCTTTTGCTCTGAATAAATATATAATGCTTATATTCCGTTTTTCAGACATTCTGATGTAATAGATACACTTTTTTTTTTTTTGAGATGGAGTCTTGCTCTGTCACTCAGGCTGGAGTGCAGTGGCATAATCTCGGCTCACTGCAACTTCTGTCTCCCAGGTTCAAGCGATTGTCCTGCCTCAGCCTCTTGAATACCTGGGATTACAAGCGTGTGCCACCACACTCGGCTAATTTTTGTATTTTTAGTAGAGATGAGGTTTCATCATGTTGGCCAGGCTGGTCTCGAACTTCTGACCTTAGGTGATCCACCCGCCTTGGTCTCCCAAAGTGCTGGGATTATAGGCGTGAGCCACTGCCCCTGGCCTGATGTAATAGATACACTTATTAATGATAATATCCAAACTCATTTAACTTTCAGTTTGGAATTAACCATCACAGATTGTGTTTTGTTAAATGTAAAATAAAGGTGAACTAAATATATCTGTGTTCATAAGACTTCACTAACTTCTTCACAGATACAAAATAGAAAGTGATGTGCGCATATGAACGAGGCTTTGGAAGGGGCAGTGTAAAATTGAAGTGTGGGATGTGTCTTAAAGTACAGGTCAGTTTCAGGGAGCTCTGTTTTCCTTGAATTAGGCAGGCAGCATTAATGCATTATGCTCCACTGTTCAGGGAGGTGGGACCCCTAAGTACTTCCTTTGCTGTCCAAGTATCCATTCTAAGTGAGCTCTTGCTCTGTCTCCATGTATTCAGCATTAAAGTGATATTTTACATTGCTTAAAAATTATGAGAGTGTTTGTTGCTGTTGTGTAGGAAGGAAATAAATCAAGGGCTTTTGTGGGATTTAAAATTCTTCCCAAGAGGAAAGAGCTAATATTAAGGCCTTCACAAGTGGGATTAATTTTGTATATCTCTCAGGAGTCTAGTGGGTATTATATTTATACATTATAAAATGTGTTTTGATATGCCTTAAATTAATATTTTTCTATCTGCAGGGTGAACGTGAAGGTAGCACTTTCTGTCTGGGGTGGGTGGAGGGGGAGGAAGGGGAAGGAAAGAGAGAGTGATGAAGCCCCTCTTTGTTGTGCATAAGGGCATGCATATTTTTGGTCTGATAGTGACCATTTTCTGTGATGCCCTGAGTAGCCTCACAGGCACAGTTTACCTGTATGGTGGCACCAAGCAGAAAAATTCCCTGCTTTTTCCACTATCACTGTTCAAATTTTACCTTTATAAGTTAGCCCTTAAAAGTAAGCTCTTTTTGCACATGGTGCCGGTGGCCGATTGCCAAACTTTGTGCTTCTCCGCCATCAATAGCAGCTTCCCTGGATGTCTTTTAGCAGATGCTGTCAACTCATCACCTTTCTCTCACTCCCCTCACACTGCCTTCATGGATCACTGCGTATGCTTGCTGGTGCTCATGTGTCAAGGGGAAGGGCACAGCTGCAAAAAGGGTCACCCCTGGAGGCCCAAGCTTCCTGTCTCCGTGGCGTAGGCAATCCTGGTCAGTCTAGCCCTGTGACCTGTTTCCCCTTCCTTTCCTTAGATTTGTTTGGCAGGAAAGCCCATTGGCCCCAGTGCAGAACACTAAACCTTGGCTGATGGGGAGAAGGAAAGAGGGAGGGAGCAATCCCTGAAAATGTAGTAGCTTGTCATCATGTGGATACAGTGCGGGTAATCAAAATGTGTATTTTGAAAGTATGATGTGTTTCTTGCTGTCTGGTTAATAATCTTTGCTATCTTAAGAGTAAATGGGTAGGCGTGCTACACATGATGTTATTACCACATGAGTGGGTGCCCGGATGGCCAATAAATCAAAGTGTAAAGATTCTGTGCATTCGTTTTCATTTGTTCACTAGTTTGCATTCATCTTAACTACTCAGCCAGTTATAGCTCTAGATTAGAGTAAAACATGCTTATTTGTCCCCCTTTTAGTGATGTCCTTGGCGTTACCTTCCTATTTTTTAAAAAAATTTTTGCTCCATAAGTTGTACTGGGAGAAATGTTGAAGTTCATCCTTTTACAAAACCTCAATTATGAGATAGAAAGGTTTATTCAAATGCCTGTCATATTCTTGCAAGTTTTATCGCAGCAGGATCCAGTGGCCCCACAAATCGGCAGGAAATCCACTGTAAATTTTTCAGTACCTTGATGATTGAGTGTTTGCACTATAGCAAGTTTTTTTGGCAATATTTTATAGGTTGGATAAGGAATTTGTTTTGAATGAAAGCCCAGATAAGGTTTGTAAGTTTTTTTCTTTTTTTTCCTTATTTCTGTTCCCTCCACCCGCTTTGGGGATGAAACATTTTTTTTTCTCTGTACTCTGATGCTTAGTTGAACAGTAGGATATTGAGGTACTTGCCATGCCTGATGGTCGTAAAGTTAAATATACAACAATGAGGAAGGAATCTAGGGGACAAGCCATAAGTCCCACAACATACTTTAAGATACTGTAAATATATTCAAATGACAACTCTCCCATCCACTAGACACAACATCTTATTTCATTCTGTAAACAAGTCTGAAGAATGCCCCAAGAATTGTACACTGAATGCCTGGCAGTATGCAAGTATTTCTTCATTATTCCAAAGTACCTGCCCACAACAGTATCATAAATATGAGTAGATTCAGCTATATTGAACTTTGTTACATTTTCCTTCCAATGAGAGTATCCCTGTTTCCATTTTGTTGTGTTGGTAGATTCTCCCTTTTTCTGTAATATATAATCTTTGGAAATATTTGTCAGTGAAATTTTATTCATATGCCATTAACCTCTAATAAATACCACATATCTAATTGTTTTCAACAGTATGGTAATAGTCTGCATTTTATGTAGTTAGATAACAGCACAGTAACAACTTACCTGATAGTCAGCTGACTCTGGGAGGATTTGGTCATCAGATCCAGAAGTTAGAAGAGACCGCCTTCTGGTCATGTCATATCTACATAGTAGAGTATCCCCAGTTTCCCTTAAACCCAGCTGAAATCACCACCATGACTACTGACCATGTTGGGGAAATTCTTGTGGGTGTGCTGGTTCCTTGGTATTCCTTGAATAAGGAAATTCCTTAATAGCAAAGGAATCTCCTCACTCCAGGATCAATAATTCTTATAGCAGAGTCTTGGGAGGCCAAAGTATCAGTGTGTCTGCATCATGGAAGAAGGTTCTTCCCTTGCCCTTTGGAAGTGAAGAAATACAGCGGATAAGGAGAGGTAGATTCCACCTTTTAATCTTCCACCAGCTACCTCTAAGCTTGCCTGAGTTGTTTAATTTTTCTGGCCCTCAGCTTCTTGGTCTGTGAGATGATACCTCTGAACTGTTAGGACCCTTTCTACCCTGAAGTTCTGTGGTTCTACCTAAACTTTAAAAAATTAGTTTATTATTAATAATAGAAAACTGTACTTATCCTAACCCCAAATTAGCCATTATGAACAGGTGGCAGATTTCTTATAATAAGTCCTGTACAAGATGCAACATTGTGGTAGAAACTTTTAGAAAGTAAAACAACCACTCCTAGCTAATTTTAAAACATAATGTCTTATGAACAATCCATATATACTAAGTAGTTATAACAAATATTTACATAGTACTCTCTATGTCCTACACTCTAAGTACTATACATACCCTTTTATTAATCTGATTTAAGTGTAATTATTATTACCTTTTTACAGATGGGAAAGCTATGGACCAGAAAAGGCAAATAACTTGTCCAAAGTCATGTAAATATGAATAATGAAGCTCGGGTTTCAACTTAGGCATCCTGCCTCCAGATTCCATGCCCGTAACTCCTATACCAGGTTCCTTCTCAAACAGCCATATTTGTCTTTTGTTTTCCTGCTGCTGCTACTGACATTGATGATCGTGAAAAGAAGTTTGAACTTTTAAAAATATATGGAATTGGAGTGAGGGAAGCTATCCAGTAGGGCTAGCCTGCTTATATTGTGACTGTGCAACAAACTTTATTTTCTGGCACCTTCATCTTTTAAAAGTAAATGTTGCAGATATTTAAAATGTCTTTTTTTTTTTTTTTTTTTTTGGAGACAGGGTTTCACTCCTCTTGGGAGCACAAAGGAGCAATCTCGGCTCACTGCAACCTTCGCATCCTGGGCTCAAGTGATTCTCCTGCCTTAGCCCCCGAAGTAGCTGGGACTACAGGTGCATGTCATTGTGCCTGGCTAAGTTTTTTATTTTTTGTAGAGAGAGGATTTTGCCATGTTGCCCAGGCTGGTCTTGAACTCCTGGACTCAAGTGATCCACCTGCTTCTGCCTCCCAAAGTGCTGGGATTACAGGCGTGAGCCACCATACCTGGCCTAAAAGTTATTAGGATTTACAGTTTTTTATTATTATTATACTTTAAGTTCTGGGGTACATGTGCAGAATGTGCAGGTTTGTTACGTAGGTATACATGTGCCATGGTGGTTGGCTGCACCTATCAACCCGTCATCTACATTAGATATTTCTCCTAATGCTATCCCTCCCCAACCCCCCCAACCCACAACAGGCCCCGGTGTGTGATGTTCCCCTCCCTGTGTCCCTGTGTCCTCATTGTGCAACTCCCACTTGTGACTGATAACATGCAGTGTTTGGTTTTCTGTTCTTGTGGTAGTTTGCTGAGAATGATGGTTTCCAGCTTCATCCATGTCCCTGCAAAGGACATGAACTCTTTCTTTTTTATGGCCGCATAGTATTCCATGGTGTATATGTGCCATATTTTCTTCATCCAGTCTATCCTTGATGAGCATTTGGGTTGCTTCCAAGTCTTTGCTATTGGGAACAGTGCCACAATAAACATATGTGTACATGTGTCTTTATAGTACAATGAATTATAATCCTTTGGGTATATACCTTGTAATGGGATGGCTGGGTCAATTGGTATTTCTAGTTCTAGATCCTTGAGGACTTGCCACACTGTCTTCCACAATGGTTGAACTAATTGACACTCCCACCAACAGTGTAAAAGTGTTCCTATTTCTCTACATCCTCTCCAGCATCTGTTGTTTCCTGACTTTTTAATGATCTCCATTCTAACTGGCATGAGATAATATCTCATTGGGGTTTTGATTTGTATTTCTCTAATAACCAGTGATGATGAACTTTTTTTTCATATGTTTGTTGGCTGTGTAAATGTCTTCTTTTGAGAAGTGTCTGTTCATATCCTTCACCCACTTTTTGATGGGGTTGTTTTTTTCTTGCAAATTTGTTTAAGTTCTTTGTAGATTCTGGATATTAGCACTTTGTCAGATGGATAGATTGCAAATATTTTCTCCCATTCTGTAGGTTGCCTCTTCACTCTGATGATAGTTTCTATTGGATTGCGGAAGCTCTTTAGTTTAATTAGATCCCACTTGTCAATTTTGACTTTTGTTGCCAATGCTTTTGGTGTTTTAGTCATGAAGTCTTTGCCCATGCCTATATCCTGAATGGTATTGCCTAGGTTTTCTTCTAGGGTTTTTATGGTTTTAGGTCTTATGTTTAAGTCTTTATCTTGAGTTAATTTTTGTATAAGGTGTAAGGCAGGGATCCAGTTTCAGTTTTCTGCATATGGCTAGCCAATTTTCCCAACACCATTTATTAAATAGGGCATCCTTTCCCCATTGCTTGTTTTTGTCAGGTTTGTCAAAGATGAGATGGTTGTAGATGTGTGGTGTTATTTCTGAGGCCTCTGTTCTGTTCCATTGGTCTATATATCTGTTTTGGTACCAGTACCATGCTGCTTTGGTTACTGTAGCCTTGTAGTATAGTTTGAAGTCAGGTAGTGTGATGCCTCCAGCTTTGTTCTTTTTGCTTAGGATTGTCATGGCTATGCAGGCTCTTTTTTGGTTCCATATGAAATTTCAAGCAGTTTTTTCCAATTCTGTGAAGAAAGTCAATGGTACCTTGATGAGGATAGCGTTGAATCTGTAAATTACTTTGGGCGTTATGGCCATTTTCATGATATTGCTTCTTCCTACCATGCATGGAATGTTCTTCCATTTGTTTATGTCCTCTCTTATTTCCTTGAGCAGTGGTTTATAGTTCTTGAAGAGGTCCTTCACATCCCTTGTAAGTTGTATTCCTAAGTGTTTTATTCTCCTTGTAGCAATTGTGAATGAGAGTTCACTCATGATTTGGCTCTCTGTTTGTCTGTTATTGGTGTATAGGAAAGCTTGTGATTTTCGCACATTGATTTTGTATCCTGAGACTGCTGAAGTTGCTTATCAGCTTGAGGAGATTTTGGGCTGAGATGATGGGGTTTTCTAAATATACATTCATGTAATAGCAAACAGAGACAATTTGACTTCCTCTCTTCCTATTTGAGTACCCTTTATTTCTTTCTCTTGCCTGATTGCCCTGGCCAGAACTTCCAATACTATGCTGAACAGGAGTTGTGAGAGGGCATCCTTGTGTTGTGCCGGTTTTCAAAGGGAATGCTTCCAGTTTTTGCCCATTCAGTATGATATTAGCTGTGGGCTTGTCATAAATAGCTCTTATTATTTTGAGATACGTTCCATCAATACCTAGTTTATTAAGAGTTTTTAACATGAAGGGCTGTTGAATTTTGTCAAAGGCCTTTTCTGCATCTGGTGAGATAATCATGTGGTTTTTGTCATTGGTTCTGTTTATGTGATGGATTATGTTTATTGATTTGCGTATATTGAACCAGCCTTGCATCCCAGGGATGAAGCTGGCTTGATCATGGTGAATAAGCTTTTTGATGTGCTGCTGGATTCGGTTTGCCAGTATTTTATTGAGGATTTTTGCATCAATGTTCATCAGGGATATTGGCCTGAAATTTTCTTTTTTTGTTGTGTCTCTACCAGGTTTTGGTATCAAGATGATGCTGGCCTCATAAAATGAGTTAGGAAGAGTTCTGTCTTTTTCTATTGTTTGGAATAGTTTCAGAAGGAATGGTACCAGCTCCTCTTTGTACCTCTGGTATGATTCAGCTGTGAATCCATCTGGTCCTGGATTTTTTTTGGTTGGTAGGCTATTAATTACTCCCTCAGTTTCAGAACTTGTTATTGGTCTATTCAGGGATTCAGCTTCTTCCTGTTTAGTCTTTAGTTTGTGTCCCGGAATTTATCCATTTCTTCTAGATTTTCCAGTTTATTTGCATAGAGATGTTTATAGTATTCTCTGATGGGAATTGTTATTTCTCTGGGAACACTGGTGATATCCCCATTATCGTTTTTTATTGTGTCAATTTGATTATTCTCTCTTTTCTTTTTTATTAGTCTGAGTAGCGGTCTATCTTTTTTTGTTGATCTTTTCAAAAACCAGCTCCTGGATTTTTTGAAGGGCTTTTTGTGTCTCCATCTGCTTCAGTTCTGCTTTGATCTTAGTTATTTCTTGTCTTCTGCTAGCTTTTGAATGTGTTTGCTCTTGCTTCTCTACATCTTTTAATTGTGATGTTAGGGTGTCAGTTTTAGTTCTTTCCTGCTTTGTCTTGTGGGCATTTAGTGCTATAAATTTCCCTCTATGCACTGCTTTAAATGTGTCCCAGAGATTCTGGTACGTTGTGTCTTTGTTCTCATTGGTTTGAAAGAACATCTTTATTTCTGCCTTCATTTCTTTATGTACCCAATAGTCATTCAGGAGCAGGTTGTTCAGTTTCCATGTAGTTGTGCAGTTTTGAGTGAGTTTCTTAATTCTGAGTTCTAATTTGATTGCACTGTGGTCTGAGAGACTGTTTGTTATGACTTCCATTCTTTTGCATTTGCTGAGGAGTGTTTTACTTCCAATTATGTGGTCAATTATAGAATAAGTGCTACGTGGTGCTGAGAAGAATGTATATTCTGTTGATTTGGTGTGGAGAGTTCTGTAGATGTCTATTAGGTCCACTTGGTCTAGAGCTGAGTTCAAGACCTGAATGTCTTTGTTAATTTTCTGTCTCGTTGATCTGTCTAATATTGACAGTGGGGTCAATAAAGTCTCCCACTATTATTGTGTGGGAGTCTGAGTCTCTTTGTAGGTCTCTAAGAACTGGCTTTATGAATCTGGGTGCTCCTGTGTTGGGTGCATATTTCTTTCGGATAGTTAGCTCTTCTTGCTGCATTGATTCCTTTACGATTATGTAATGCCCTTCTTTGTCTCTTTTGATCTTTGTTGGTTTAAAGTCTGTTTTATCAAACACTAGGATTGCAACCCCTGCTTTTTTTTTTTTTTTTTTTTTTTTTGCTTTCCATTTGCTTGGTAAATATTCCTCCATCCCTTTATTTTGAGCCTATGTATGTCTTTGCATGTGAGATGAGTCTCCTGGATACAGCACACCAATGGGTCTTGACTCTTTATCCAATTTGCTAGTCTGTGTCTTTTAATTGGGGCATTTATCCTGTTTATATTTAAGGTTAATATTGTTATGTGTGAATTTGATCCTGCCATTATGATGCTAACTGGTTATTTTGCCTGTTAATTGATGCAATTTCTTCATAGTGTTGATGGTCTTTACAGTTAGGTATGTTTTTGCAGTGGCTGGTACCGGTTGTTTCTTTCCATGTTTAGTGCTTCCTTCAGGAGTTCTTGTAAGGCAGGCCTGGTGGTGACATAATCTCTCAGTATTTGCTTGTTTGTAAAGGATTTTATTTCTCATTCACTTAAGAAGATTAGTTTGGCTGGATATGAAATTCTGGATTGTAAATTCTTTTCTTTAAGAATGTTGAATATTGGCCCCCACTGTCTTCTGGCTTATGGGGTTTCTACCAAGAGATCCGCTGTTAGTCTGATGGGCTTCCCTTTGTGGGTAACCCCCCCTTTCTCTCTGGCTGCCCTTAACATTTTTTCCTTCATTTCAACCTTGGTGAATCTGACGATTATGTGTCTTGGTCTCTTTTTGAGCAGTATCTTTTTGGTGTACTCTGTATTTCCTGAATTTGAATGTTGGCCTGTCTTGCTAGGTTGGGTAAGTTCTCCTGATTAATATCCTGAAGTGTGTTTTCCAACTTGGTTCTATTGTCCCCGTCACTTTCAGGTACAGCAATCAAACATAAATTTGGTCTTTTCACATAGTCTTATATTTCTTGGGGGCTTTGTTTGTTTCTTTTCATTCTTTCTTACTCTAGTCTTGTCTTCTTGCTTTATTTCATCAAGTTGATCTTCAATCTCTGATATCCTTTCCTCTGCTTAATCAAGTTGGCTATTGATACTTGTACGTGCTGCAGGAAGTTCTCGTGCTGTGTTTTTAAGCTCCATCAGTTCATTTATGTTCTTCTCAAAACTGGTTATTCTGGTTAGCAATTCGTCTAACTTTTTTTCAGTGTTCTTAGCTTCCTTGCATTGGGTTAGAACATGCTCCTTTAGCTCAGAGGAGTTTGTTATTACTGACCTTCTGAAGTCTACTTCTGTCAATTTGTCAAACTCATTCTCTGTCCAGTTTTGTTCCCTTGCTGGCGAGGAGTTGTGATCCTTTGTAGGAGAAGAGGTGTTCTGGTTTTTGGAATTTTCAGGCTTTTTGTGTTGTTTCTCCCCATTTTCATGGATTTATCTACCTTTGGTCTTTGATGTTGGTGACCTTCGGATGGGGTCTCTGAGTGGACGTCCTGTTTGTTGATACTGATGCTGTTTCTTTTCTGTTTGTTAGTTTCCCTTCTAACAGTCAGGCCCCTCTGCTGCAGCTCTTCTGGTGTTTGCTATAGGTCCACTCCAGACCCTGTTTGCCTGGGTATCACCAGCAGAGGCTGCAGAACAGCAAAGATTGCTGCCTGCTTCTTCCTCTGGAAGCTTCGTCCCAGAGGGTCACCCACCAGATGCCAATCAGAACTCTCCTGTATGAGGTGTCTGTCCACCACTACTGGGAGGTATCTCTCAGTTAGGATACACAGGGGTCAGGGACCCCCTTGAGGAGGCAGTCTGACCCTTATCAGAGCTCGAATGCTGTGCTGGGTGATCCGCTGCTCTCTTCTGAGCCATCAGGCAGGGACGTTTAAGTCTGCTAAAGCTGCATCCACAGCTGACCCTTCCCCCAGGTGCTCTCTCCCAGGGAGATGGGGGTTTTATCTATAAGTCCCTGACTGGGGCTGCTGACTTTTTTTCAGAGATGCCCTGCCCAGAGAGGAGGAATCTAGAGAGACAGTCTGGCCTTGCTGAGCTGTGGTGGGCTCCATCCAGTTTGAACTTCCTGGCAGCTTTGTTTACACTGTGAGGGTAAAACTGCCTAGTCAAGCCTCAGCAATGGCGGACGCCCCTCCCCCCACCAAGCTCAAGCATCCCAGGTCAACCTTCGACTGCTGTGCTGGCAGCGAGAATTTCAAGCCAGTGGATCTTAGCTTGCTGGGCTCTGTGGGGATGGGACCCGCTGAGCCAGACCACTTGGCTCCCTGGCTTCAGCCCACTTTCCAGGGAGTGAACGGTACTGTCTAGCTGGTGTTGCAGATGTCACTGGGATATGGAAAAAAAGAAAAAAAACAAAAAACAAAAACCTCCTGCAGCTAGCTCAGTGTCTGCCCAAATGGCTGCCCAGTTTTGTGCTTGAAACCCAGGGCCCTGGTGGCGTAGGCACCCCCAGGAGGGAATCTCCTGCTCTGTGGGTTGTGAAGACCATGGGAAAAGTGCAGTATCTGGGCCGGAGTGCACCATTCCTCGTGGTACAGTCCCTCACATCTTCCCTTGGCTAGGGGAGGGAAATCCCCCGACCCCTTGCACTTCTCAGTGAGGCGACACCCCACCCTGCATCAGCTTGCCCTCCGTCGGCTGCACCCACTGTCCAAGCAGTCCCAATGAGATGGACTGGGTACCTCAGTTGGAAATGCAGAAATCACCCGCCTTCTGTGTTGATCTCACTGGGAGCTGCAGACCAGACCTGTTCCTATTCAGCCATCTTGCCAGCAAATCCGATTTATAGTATTTTTAAAGTATCTTTTAGAAGGCTAAATTGTTATCAGTCATTCACAAGTCAGTGGAAAACTGATTTAATCAGATTGCTTTCTTTTCTAATAAAATTGTTTTTTAAATTTTGAACTTTTGTGGGTACATAGTAGGAGTACATGAGATGCTTTGATACAGGCATGAAATGTGAAATAAGCACATCATGAAGAATGGGGCATCCATCCCCTCAAGCATTTATTCATTGAGTTGCAAACAATCCAATTATACTCTTTATAAGTTAGTTTAAAATATACAGTTAAGTTTTTATTGACTATAGTCACCCTGTTATGCTATCAAATACTAAGTCTTATTCATTCGTTCTATGTTTTGTACCTGTTAACCATCCTCACCTTTCCCCCAGACCCCTACTACTTTTCCCAGCCCCTGGTAACCATCCTCCTACTCACTGTATTCATGAGTTCAATTGTTTTGATTTTTAGTTTCTACCAGTAAGTGAGAAGATGCGATGTTTGTCTTTCTGTGCCTGGCTTATTTCACTTAACATATGATCTCCAGTTCCATCCATGTTGTTGCAAACGACAGGATCTTATTCTTTTTTTATGTCTGAATAGTACTCCATTGTGTATACATACCACATATTATTTTCCCATTCATCTGTTGATAGACGCTTAGGTTGCTTCCAAGTCTTAGCTATTGTCAACAGTGCTGCAACAAGCATGAGTGCACTTATCTCTTTGATTTACTGATTCCTTGCTTTTGGGTATATGCCCCGCAATGGGATATGGTAGCTCTATATTTAGTTTCTTGAGGAACCTCCAAACTGTTCTCCGTAGTTGTTGTACTAACAGATTGTTTTCCTTTCAGTGCTGGAGAACTGTCGTATTGAGGGAACAGGATGTGAGAATGAATGAGGAGGATGGATATGTAGAGCGCTCCTTAGGTGTCTGAATAAATGTCTCCTAGAGTCTCTTAGAGGGAGATCTTAGGACACTAAGAGGGTTCTGATATCAGTGGGAGAGAGAAACTGGGTAACAGTAATTAAGTTCAGGAAAGAAAGCAGGAATGTTTATGATAACTTCATTTATTGTTATTCTACCAAGAGCCAGTCCTGAGTCCAAGAATGGGAGAGGTAAAGATCTAATTATCCTTTCTTCCTCTTCGACTTTGGCCTCTGCTTTTTGTCTCACATTTGTTGTTCCCAACAGTCAACACCTGAGCAAGTATTTTGAACACTGGAGTTAAGTATCATCAGTTAGGTGGCAACTTGTGAGTGTTCAGAACAGAGGATGGTGCTGTTAAGTCACCTGAAATTTAGATTTTTGTTTAATATTTTTAAAAATGTATGTCATGAATAACAGTTGACTTACCAACACAGTTTTAGAAGGGAACCTATTAAAATCAAATAATAATAGTTATGCTTTGTTGTTTAATGAAGCTGTTTATTTTTCCCCGGTGATAGTTGGTTTCCATTATTTTCACCCAGAGGAATATGCTGTTATTTTCCTGCAGACTTTTTCCTTCCTTTTCTCCTTCCTGCCATACTTGGTGTTTCTCTCTCTGTATTCTTTTCCTTTTCATGGTGTCCACATTTTCCTCTCCTCCTTCCTGAAGCTTTTTCTGTTTCTTCCCTCTGTTTCACCCTGTTTTCTTCCCTCTTATAAAGTATCTAATCAGAGTTCCTTGATTTAGCTAACAAATAAATAGAACTTTCGGGCTTTTGTTTAATTAACAATGAAAATTACTGAAAGGAATAATGAACATAAAAATAAACATTATGAAGATGTAAATTAAACTCCATAAAATTTGGTTTTGAATAAAATTGACAGAGGAATGAGATCTTGACAAAATGTAATTCTTCAAAATTTGAATCACAAAAATTGAACTTGGTAGAAATATTGATCTTAGAAAACTCATAATATGTTTAATATGGACAAAATTGATAAATGAATCAAATTATCATCATATAATTTTAATAAAAATGAGCTGATCCCAGTGAAAATAATTTCAGTGAAACAAGAATTAAAATGGGAAAAAATAGTGTAGTTAATAGTGCTGTATAAGAACTTGATGAAGGAATTTAATCAACTCAGTTGAGTATATTCCAGAAATTTGTTAATGACAAAAATATATCTGTACTGACAAAATTCTGTGTAAAGTGCTTATATTCAACATTCTAAGACTCAAAATGCTGGAACAAAATGGCAGAGTAAAAATACCAGGAATGAATATCCTAATCCCCTCATTTAATCCTCATAGCTCTACAAATTAGGATAATAGTTTCCTGAGATACAAGAGTAGTTGCGGTCCAAAGAGTTTAGAAAGTTGGTAATAACTGCTTGAACCAGGTACCTGATTTCAATTCATCACAATAATGAGGGTACCACACCTTTTTATGGTATCTATCTGGAACAAGTAAAATACTTTGGATATAAAAATATTTTGTTACATGACAAAATTTAGCACTGTTAAATTTCAAATAGTTGACAGTATCACAGGTATAAGTATGATATTCTAATGAAAAAGCTAATAACCTATTTATTCATTCTTACATATATGTTAAGAAAGTTATTGACCTAGGCCAGGCGCTGTGGCTTATGCCTGTAATCCTAGTACTTTGGGAGGCTGAGGTGGGCGGATCACCTGAGCTCAGGAGTTCGAGACCACCCTGGTTAACACGGTGAAACCTCGTCTCTACTAAAAAATACAAACGATTAACTGGGCGTGGCAGTGTGCACCTGTAGTCCCAGCTATTCAGGAGGCTGACGCAGGAGAATGGCTTGAACCCGGAAGGCAGAAGTTGCAGTGAGCCAAGATTGCGTCATTGCGCTCCAGCCTGGGCGACAGAGCGAGACTCTGTTCCAAAAACAAACAAACAAAGAAACAAACAAAGTTGTTGACCTACATGGTGAAGCTCCGTCTCTACTAAAAATACAAAAATTAGCTGGGTGTGGTGGCAAGCACCTGTAATCCCAGCTAATTGGGAGGCTGAGGCAGGAAAATCACTTGAACCCAGGAGGTGGAGGTTGCAGTGAGCCAAGATCGTGCCACTGCACTCCAGCCTAGGCGACAAGAATGAAACTCTGTCTCCAAAAAACAAAAAAAAAGCAAGTTATTGACCTAACTTGTTTTTTTTCATCAATCAGAGTAACTGTGATACTGTATCTTGATCATGGTCAGAATCACTGGTTTGAAGGATGGATGAAATTAGTGTCTCCCACGTGCCAGGCACTGGGAGCTAAATTTAAATATCAAAGTTACCTTCTAATTCTGGATGCTTTAATAAACTTTTGTCCTGGGGCTAAATGAGACTCATTCTGACCTTGGTTTTGATTAAGAGATTTGAAATTTGTGAGAACATAGTCTTGTAATCTAGAACAGTGCCTAACTACTAGTGGTTTATTGAGAATTGTCCAAGCAAATAATTACAAAACAGAAAAGGAGATATTCCACTGGCCGTTTCTAGTACTCTGTGCTCTGTCTTGCTTCACAGTTACTCACCAGTGGTATCTAAGTTGACATTCAGAGAAAGTTTGCAATGGACAAAGCTGTTTCTTGGCAGTATTTTCACTCTATTCCTCAGCCCCTTTCTACCTCCTAATTCTCTCTAAAGGTCTGTTGGCATATCAGGTGCTCAAACCATCCCAGACTGTCCCTGGTATATCCTTTAAAACATCCCCTACATGACAGGTGTAGGTGACTCCTTCTTATTCTTTACTCACTGCCCTAGGCAGCCCTCCTGTCTCTTTCAGCCAGGTATTGACACTGTGGTCTTATTTCTCCTTGTATTTATTTGCCATATCAAAAAACTTACCACTTTATTATTTTGATAGTTTGTTTATTGCTTTTCTTACCCATGAGTTTCATGAGGGCAGAGACTCTGTTTTTCTCTGATCATAGTAGATGATCAGTAAATGTTTATAGAATGACAAAATGAATTCCTACTTAGAGCAAATTCATGCTAAGATGTGAATAACCAACATATTTAATCTTCCCAGATGTTTTTGTACTTTCTAAACAAAAGGTCAACTTCAAAAACTAATGTGTTGTCTTCAAGTAGTGTAACAAGATGGAAAAAAATCATTCAAGCACTGTGAGGGAAGACATTTTGGAGTACAGGAATTTCTATAAAAGAGTACTATACCATGTGAATGTAAAACCCCAGGGAAAAGTATCTGCCTTAAAATTGTTGCTGTTTTCAAAAAGGAAATCATCCCATTTTTGAACTCACCAGTTCTCTATAATTTTCTAATATTTTTTTCAGAGCAGGTCTTTTGGGAGGGCCATGGAAGACTCCCATGGTATGGGGGTAAAGAAAGATGACATAAGACATAAGTGATAAAGGGACGTAAGTGATTGTTCCCTTGTACTGTATAGGGACTTCTTGTACTGTCTGTCCTTTATAAGGCAAAAGCGATTGTCCATTGTGCTACTGTCTCTTAATTGTTGGTTTACTTAACTAAGAGTTTTATAATCCTAGTAAAAACTTAAGAGTTTTAGGATGTTTGGTCTGTTGCTGTGTTTGTTTAAAAACTCCTGGCTCCTTTTCTTTAACGCTGATGAGGTAAAATGCCCAAGTCCTTCCGCACAGCAGGGGGTGGGTAATAAGTTACGGTTAGACTCAGCAACTCTGGGCATTGCTTAAATATATAGGACTTTCAGCAGAGCCGCTTTCCTTTAAGCACATTCCATGGAGACAAGCTTAATAGAGTTCCATCTGGTCAGGGAGAACCACTGTTTCCGAGACTGGACAGCCTCTGCTCAATCTCTTCATTGAGTGGCTTTTAAAAATTAAAAAAAAAAAAAAGCATATACACAGAGAGAAAAAATAGAGGAGAGAAGGGAGAGAGAAGGAAAAAGGGGATAGAAAGTGAAGGAGGGAGAGGAGGAGGAAATCAAATAAATTCTTTTGGCTTTTTGTTTTTCTTCCTAACTATTCATAAGTATAGGAAAGTAAGATATATGTTGTGATAGAGAAATTGGGAAGATGGACTCCTTCACCGAGTAGACAAACCCTTCTTAGGCCCCTTTAATGTGCCAAGCATTCTATGTGACAAGAATGGCAAATAGCATAAAATTATAAAATTGAGCAGGGAATCAGTCTCGTTGACCGCAGAGGGTATGGGGTACTCTAGGAACAAGAAGGAAGATGAGTTCAGAATCAAGTTTGAGCACTGAGTTTTAAAGGTCATCCCCTAGCTCCTGCTAATCAAACAGGTCAGGTGTTTAGTTAGGTCTAAAATGTATTAACTCACTTGCCCCCAGAGTCTCTGTTTTGTTAGTAACTGGAGGTGCTCCGATGCAGCTGACGTTGGCCAAACTGAGGAGGACTCTGGACGTGAATTCCCAGAGATGCAAATTTCCTCTCAGACCCTCCGGTTCATACTTTAACCACCTCACTGTAGCACTGCAGTGACACTCTGGAAGCCTGGAAAGTGACAGGCAAAAGCAGGGAAGGAGCTTGCTTTATGAAGTATCCTGAAGAAAAGGTTCCCAGGTTTTCGTATTTTACTCTGTTGAAATTGTGCCTTAATTTTAAGAAAGGTATCTATTATTTATAGAGTAACAGTTACATTTTAGTTGAACTCTGGTGACCTATATTTTCCTTCTTGTGTTCCTTATGGGGTTTTACTTTCCACGTGCATCAGTATTTTCATCTGTACCTATGACTCTCCTGGGGATTTTGAAGATTGAAGAGATAACATAATGCTGAGAAAATATTCTGAGCACCACAGAGTTCAATAAGAATACGTAAGACACATGAGTAATTATAATAGTAGGAAATCCACTGCTTTTTTGGAGTAACATGCCAAAAAGTATAAAGTTTTGTGAATAATACCGTATATTGTTACTATTACTAGCAATAGTAATAATAATTTACTAAGTACTTACTATGTGCTAGATATAATACGTATTTTTTCCATTGAATTTTTAAAAGAAATCCATGAAGTTGAAACATGTTTTCCAGATGAAGATGCTGAGGTTCTGAAGAAAAGGTTAAGTAACTTGCTTAAGGTTTTCTTCCTCCACATCCCATGCTCCGACCCACCACCCCACCCATACTTTATATCCCCATTTTATGTTGCTACCTGTTCTTTTTAATGCTGACCACATTTCCAGAAAGGCACTAAACTACCAACCTTAGCTTACTTAATCCTTCTGGCCAACCTTAGGAGAGGTAGGCATTGTTTTATTTATTTATTTTTTGTTTGCTTTGTTTTATTTTAGCATTTCTTTTTTTTGTATGAGACATGGGGCAGATAGTGAATAAGTGACAGAAGTGGGATTTGAACCCAGGGTGTGTCTGAATCAGAAGACCTTGGCATTTACTATTATGTTGTCTTGGAACCAAATCAGTTCATGCTCAAAAGCTCTCAGTGTTTCCCAAGGCTCTTTGAATGAGCTTCAGAGTCCTTTATGCACCTTACACTCCCTACATAATTTGCCTTTGCAGAATCTTGTAGCTTTCTCTTCCCCAACCTCCCCCTTGTTTGCTCTGGTAGCCCCACTTGCTCTCTATTCCTTGAACTGACCAAGCACTTTTTCTTCCTTGGCCTGTCCTCATGCTGTGCTTTTCTGTCTGGAGTCAATCACCTCTTTGCCTCCTCTTCTTCCTTTTAGTTTAAGGGGTGTTCCCTCTGGGAGGCCTTCACTGAGCCCCAGTCTAGGTGAGTCCACGACCACATTCTCTGTGAACTGCTGTTGGGTGATGTCTGTCTTCTGACTATCCTGTAAGCTCCATAAAGTCTGAAATACCATTGACTGCTGTGTTCCCAGTGCCTGGCACATGGTAGGCACTCAACAGATCTTTATTGCCCAATGCGTGGATGGAATGATCGTCTTGAAATTCTAGTTCACCTGGACCCCGACTCCACCCTCCTGTTGCTGTTTTTGTTTTCCTCTCTACTCCCTTCAGCTCTCTTCTTACCTCTGCTCCTGGAAGTTTACGCCAGTGGTGCCCTCTCCAACTACTTTGGAGATGAACTAATCTGATCCCCAGCTAGATATTAGCCCCTTGAGTGCATCACAGTGTACATATTTGTTGGATTGAAGCAAAGTGATACCATAACTCAGTCTTAAGAAGGTTTATTTCACAAGGGTCACAAGAATTGAATCAAAGGGCTGCCTCAAAAGTTTCTTTTCTGCTAAATTACAAATCCAGACTTGGCCAAGACTGTACCTAGAATGGGCCAATTTAAAATAAGCTCATGATTTGATCCTACTCCTGGCGAGGAGTAACCTGCCTTTCAGAGATCCCTCCTGGTACCTACGCTGGGTAAAAAGATTAAAACAAAAAGACTAGCTTTCTCTTTTTGGTGTGAACTTTCTTAGCTGCCATGTTGTTGAACGTAGCTCAGGAATTGAGAGCTCAGGCACTGACCTCTAACTACATGGGTTCAAATCTTCCACTACTTATGGACTCTGTGTTCTTAGGCACATATTAGGTCTTGGTTCTCTCATCTGTGAAAGCTCACAGGTTTTTGTGAAGTGTAAATGACATGACATATATCAAGCATATAGCAGGGTGCCTGGCACATTGTCATTACTCAATAGATGATAGCTATTATTTTTATTATAATATTTTATACCTAAATGATACTCTGTGTTTGGAGAACATTTTCACTTACCCTGTTGTGTAGATGGAGAGGCAGCCCATAGGAAACCCATGTAAGTGGTCTTCTTTTATAAATAGAGGCCACGTGTCTCCAGTGTCATTTTTGATAGGCTAGTTCTCAGTCTTTAATCTCTTATTTTCTTCAGAAAGATCCATAGCATGATAGAGAAGAAGATAGGAAAGCTGGTGGATCAACAAGCTCATCTCTCACCGGCATGGGCTTCTGTCCTTATGGTCTATTTCCAGTATTGTTTCAGTTACAGTTAAAATTCCCTCCAGCATCTCAGCTTCCGACACATTTCTTGGGAAGCTATTCTTTTAACATATTGCCATTAGGAATTTTTTCTTGATATAAAACCTGAATTTTCCTTTGCTTAATTTAATCCCTTTTCACATACACCTCGGACCTCTTTAAATAATTCTTTTCCCTCCCTGCCATTTGCACCTTTCAGTTACTTGTAGAGAGTTGTCATAGCTCCCTTTGGGCCTAATCCTATCACTGTGATTCATGTTGGGCAAGCTGTACATTTTGTAATAGTCTATGGGCATATTCTAAGAATGCTGTCTTGCTGGAATAAAAGCAATTCTCCAGTGGTATTATCCAAACCTTATCAATCAATAACAGCTACTAAATGTGAAACAAAGCAAGTGACTTTTTTTCTGAAAACAAAGAAGGTAATGAACAGGAAGTGGTGTCTACCTTTTAATATTATTATTCTTATCAATTATGAGAGTGCCTCGTTATCAATAATGTAGTATAGAATTGTCTTTATTTAATCTATAGCCTATACATACAGAAGGGAATACTACATGTATACCTCCAAATGGCAGATAAACCAAAAGAAATTTTATTTTTTAAATGTGAAGTGTGTGTGTATGTCTGTATGTGTATTTGTGCACACATGTGCATGTGTGTCTGTGAATGTGTTCTTCTGGGACTTTATACAAAATATTGAAGGAGAAAAAAGAAAACTAAATTGAAGAGACATGAGAAAATTGTTGAGCTTCACCCATTATAGTGGGATATGGACCTCTTCCCAAGACTTGAAAGCCACAACCCTTCCTTTGTATCTCTTCCAGTCAGAAAGGCTGAGATATAAGGAATTTGAAAATATGCATTTGATACTCAACAAGCATCTCTGATAAGTTGGAAAATGAAGAGGAGGTTTCATGACCTGCGAGTACAGGAGGCAATTATTTTCTGTTTTCCTATTGCCTTTAGTTGCTCCATGTAGCCGCTGGCAGGCAGGGAAGAACAGGGAATATCCCTTACGAATGGATTTCTGACTCTCAGGCAGTTTACCCTCCACCTTGAGACAGTCATAGAATATTAGAACTGCATGGATAGGAAACAGTATAGAAATCTAGTCCCTTTTGAACTTACCAAGAAAGGAAACGGAGGTTCAGACAGGAAGTTATGTATTTAAGGTCACATAAGAAGTTGAAGCAATGTGTTGTTTGAGCCCAGGCTTGTTTTCCTGGTTGTCCAGGGGTCTCACTACTAAAACTCACTCCTAGCTTGATATTTATATTAAACTTAATAGCCCATGATGACAAGTAAATTGAAAAAATAGATTGAAATGAGTATGAACTTTCTAAAATAGATCCTTTCTAAAATAGATCTTTTTAATCTTTATAATTTGTGAGTTAAATGAGGGAACTTAGATGTTACTTAAGTTGATGATCAATTCCATTTTCCTCAAAGCAACAGAAGTGTTCCTAAAACTATGAGTACAGTGTATTTACCCAGGGAGTCCCATCCTGCGTTGCTACCCCAGTGATCTACGGTAGTCTCCCCATCTAGCCTCATTTCCTGCTAGACTTTTCTCATCTCTGCCTTTCCTTGTGCTTTTGACTTCGCCCAGAATGTTCCTTTCTTTTAACTACATCTGTGGTGCCTTTATTGAAGTATTTTTTGCCATGGCCATCTTCAGAACTCAGTCCAATGGCATGCTCAATAAATCTGGACCATTTAACCACCTGTCCTTCTGTGAGATGCTCTACACCTTGTTCTGCCATAGTGAACTCAGTTTTAATGTTTTTTTTTTTTTCCTTCAGCTGCACACACACTTGTATTTCTGACCCAACACTGTTCTCCTTCCTAGCTCTGTTCTTGTCTTTCTTCCTTAGATTGCCCCATTTCCTCACAAAGGACTGCAGACTAAGAGCCTCTTCAGAATTATCTGGCCTCTGGGATCCCTTCCCCGCACTTCGCTCCTGTAGGGGGCCTCTTTTCAAGCCTTAAAGTCTTGAGGGTAGAGTCAGAAACTCTACTTCTGTCACAAACCCATCTGAAATGCTCCGTTTGGAATGCAACTGCATACTCCAACCTGACATAACTGCTCTCTCCTTGGAATCATCACTGTCTTCTTTTAAGGCATTTATGCTTTTGTTGGCATCATATTTGCTTATGTTTTGTAACTGCTAACTTAAAAAGATTAATTGTGGTAAAGTATACATAACATAAAATTTTACATATCCAAATCATTTTTAAGTGTTACGTACATTCACATCATTTGTGCAGCCAATCTTTCATCTTGCAAAACTGAAACTCTATACTCATTAAACAATTCCGCATCCCCGTCTCTCCCCAGCCCCTGGCAAATACCATTCTGTGTTTTGTCTCTATGAATTTGACTACTCTAGGTACCTCATATAACAGGAATCATATGGTATTTGTCTATTCATATTGGCACTTTCCACTTAGCTTAATGCCTGCAAGGTTCATCTGTGTTGCATCATGTGACAATATTCCCTTCTTCTTTAATGATAAATAATATCCCATTTTATATATATATATCTCATATATATACCATATATATCATATATATACCATATATATACCACATATATATCATACATATATACCATATATATATATACCACATTTTATTTATCCAGTCATTCATCATCATTCATGATGGAAGGTTGCTTCTGCCTCTTGGTTCTTCTGAATTATGCTGCAGTGAACATGGACATGCATATACTGTCTCTTTGAGACTGTGCTTTCATTTCTTTTGAGTATATGTCCAGAAGTGGCATTGCTGGGTCGTATGCTTAACTCTCCTAAATTGTGAGCTGATACTATGTTACGAGACTTGAGACCAATGACTTGGGTCATTTTCATCTTCATATCTTCTTAGCCTCTATCACAGTGCCTCATCATGGTAGGTACTCAGAAGGTGTTTGTTGATTGAGCAAATTGATAAATCAGTGAAGCAAATGTGTTACAATATTGAATGTAAGTGACTCGTATAGATTAAAATATTTACTTCTTTTATATCAGAAATAAAATAGGGAAAGAATATATAGAAAAATACATTCACTTACTACATATCTGAAAAACGAGAACCCAAGAGCACTTTATGCATTCTTTTTTTTTTTTTTTTTTTTGAGTGACTCAGTTTTTTATTGAATAAAATGGAATATTTCCTGATGCCAGTACTATGGCCCTTCGGTTTTGAGGAAAATATCATCTTGTAGGTTGGCTAACAAGGAGATAGGAGTTCAAATCAAATTTGTTTTGTCATACTGGCTTTAAGGCACTGATTAGAAAAGGCCTAATAGGTGGGTTCTGTAGGGGATTGCTGGAAGGAAAGTAGGAATATGGAAAGTCATGAGACATACACAGTCATCTCTTCTTGTTTCCTCACAGGTCACATACAAATTCAGGGAGAGTTAGTATGAAGCACACAATGGAAATTTGGGCTCCAACATCTGCAAACTGATGCTTTATGGACTTCAGTTGGCCATATTGGTTCCAACAATTTCAGCCAATGTTTAAAAAACTTATAGCAGTTAAAATTTTAGTGTTTCAACAAGCCATTTCCTATCTTTCATTCTGAAGATCGATTTTTTAAGTCTTTTTTTTTTTTAACAGTATAGGGGGTACAAATTCAGCTTCTGTCCAATGAAATACAGAAAAGGATATCACTTTTGTATTAGTTCAGGCTGCTATACCAAAGAACCATAGATAGGCAGCATATAGACAACAGGACTTAATTTCTCATACCTCCAGAGGTTCAAATTTGAGATCAGGGTGTCAGCATGGTTGAGATCTGGTGATGACTCGCTTCTGAATTTCAGCCTGCACACTTCAGGTTTTACCCTCATTTTGCAGGAGGATGAGAGCCCTCTGCGGTTTCTTTTTTTTTTTTTTTTTTTTTTTTTTTTCTTTTTTATTGATCATTCTTGGGTGTTTCTCGCAGAGGGGGATTTGGCAGGGTCACAGGACAATAGTGGAGGGAAGGTCAGCAGATAAACAAGTGAACAAAGTTCTCTGGTTTTCCTAGGCAGAGGACCCTGCGGCCTTCCGCAGTGTTTGTGTTCCTGGGTACTTGAGATTAAGGAGTGGTGATGACTCTTAACGAACATGCTGCCTTCAAGCATCTGTTTAACAAAGCACATCTTGCACCGCCCTTAATCCATTCAACCCTGAGTGGATACAGCACATGTTTCAGAGAGCACAGGGTTGGGGGTAAGGTCACAGATCAACAGGATCCCAAGGCAGAAGAATTTTTCTTAGTACAGAACAAAATGAAAAGTCTCCCATGTCTACCTCTTTCTACACAGACACAGCAACCATCCGATTTCTCAATCTTTTCCCCACCTTTCCCCCCTTTCTATTCCACAAAACCGCCATTGTCTTCATGGCCCATTCTCAATGAGCTGTTGAGTACACCTCCCAGATGGGGTGGTGGCCGGGCAGAGGAGCTCCTCACTTCCCAGTAGGGGCGGCCGGGCAGAAGCGCCCCTCACCTCCTGGACGGGGCGGCTGGCCGGGCGGGGGGCTGACCCCCCCACCTCCCTCCCGGACGGGGCGGCTGGCCGGGCGGGGGGCTGACCCCCCACCTCCCTCCCGGACAGGGCGGCTGGCCGGGCAGAGGGGCTCCTCACTTCCCAGTAGGGGCGGCCGGGCAGAGGCGCCCCTCACTTCCCCGACGGGGCGGCTGGCCCGGCGGGGGGCTGACCCCCCACCTCCCTCCCAGAGGGGGCGGCTGGCCGGGCAGAGGGGCTCCTCACTTCCCGGTAGGGGCGGCCGGGCAGAGGCGCCCCTCACCTCCCGGACAGGGCGGCTGGCCGGGCGGGGGGCTGATCCCCCCACCTCCCTCCCGGACGGGGCGGCTGGCCGGGCGGGGGGCTGACCCCCCACCTCCCTCCCGGACGGGGCGGCTGGCCGGGCGGGGGGCTGACCCCCCCACCTCCCTCCCGGACGGGGCGGCTGGCGGGGGGGGGGGCTGACCCCCCACCTCCCTCCCGGACGGGGCGGCTGGCCGGGCGGGGGGCTGACCCCCCCACCTCCCTCCCGGACGGGGCGGCTGGCCGGGCAGAGGGGCTCCTCACTTCCCAGAAGGGGCGGCCGGGCAGAGGCGCCCCTCACCTCCCGGATGGGGCGGCTGGCCAGGCGGGGGGCTAACCCCCCCACCTCCCTCCCGGACGGGGCTGCTGGCTGGGCGGGGGGCTGACCCCCCCACCTCCCTCCCGGATGGGGCGGCTGGCCGGGAGGGGGGCTGACCCCCCCACCTCCCTCCCGGATGGGGCGGCTGGCCGGGCAGAGGGGCTCCTCACTTCCCAGTAGTGGCGGCCGGGCAGAGGCACCCCTCGCCTCCCGGACGGGGCGGCTGGCCAGGCGGGGGGCTGACCCCCCCACCTCCCTCCCGGACGAGGCAGCTGGCCGGGCAGAGGGGCTCCTCACTTCCCGGTAGGGGCGGCCGGGCAGAGGTGCCCCTCACCTCCCGGACGGGGCGGCTGGCCGGGCGGGGGGCTGACCCCCCCACCTCCCTCCCAGACGAGGAGGGAGGACGCTCCTCACTTCTCAGACGGGGTGGCTGCCGGGCGGAGGGGCTCCTCACTTCTCAGACGGGGCGGTTGCCAGGCAGAGGGTCTCCTCACTTCTCAGACAGGGCGGCCGGGCAGAGACACTCCTCACATCCCGGACGGGGCGGCAGGGCAGAGGTGCTCCCCACATCTCAGACGATGGGCGGCCGGGCAGAGACGCTCCTCACTTCCCAGATGTGATGGCGGCCGGGAAGAGGCGCTCCTCACTTCCTAGATGGGATGGCGGCCGGGCAGAGACGCTCCTCACTTTCCAGACTGGGCAGCCAGGCAGAGGGGCTCCTCACATCCCAGACGATGGGCAGTCAGGCGGAGACGCTCCTCACTTCCTAGATGGGATGGCGGCCGGGCAGAGACGCTCCTCACTTTCCAGACTGGGCAGCCAGGCAGAGGGGCTCCTCACATCCCAGACGATGGGCAGTCAGGCGGAGACGCTCCTCACTTCCCAGACGGGGTGGCTGCCAGGCAGAGGCTGCAATCTCGGCACTTAGGGAGGCCAAGGCAGGCGGCTGGGAGGTGGTTGTAGCGAGCCGAGATCACGCCACTGCACTCCAGCCTGGGCGCCATTGAGCACTGAGTTAACGAGACTCCGTCTGCAATCCCGGCACCTCGGGAGGCCGAGGCTGGCGGATCACTCGCGGTTAGGAGCTGGAGACCAGCCCAGCCGACACATCGAAACCCCGTCTCCACCAAAAAAATACGAAAACCAGTCAGGCGTGGCGGCGCGCGCCTGCAATCGCAGGCACTCGGCAGGCTGAGGCAGGAGAATCGGGCAGGGAGGTTGCAGTGAGCTGAGATGGCAGCAGTACCGTCCAGCTTCGGCTCGGCATCAGAGGGAGACCGTGGAAAGAGGGGAGAGGGGAGAGGGGAGAGGGGGGAGGGGAGAGGGGAGAGGGGAGAGGGAGCTCTATCTACCACACAGTCCTTCTCTGAATATCTATGCATTCTTATGTAGTGATTATATTGGTAATTTTATGAAAGGTGGTTGCAGTTTTATACGAATTTGAAGGGAAAAAGTTAAACTTTCCACCTTCCTTTTTACTTTGTATGTAAAGTATTAAGAAATATAACCCATTACCTACTAAAATTCTCAATTGTTTCCAGAATAGTGAAAGTAGCTGTTAACAGTAATAATTGTAAAAATATAAAGTAATCTCAAACAGGTTCATGTTTTGTGTAATGATCAGATAACATGAGTAAAAGCAGCAATTATGTGTTTCTGGGCCACACTGGAGGTGGAAAACAAGAAAAGCATATGCTACAACTGCATATTATTAAAAAGGCAACACTTTATATTTACTTTGCACTTAAAAGTCTGAATGATCTGGGTAATAGAAATAGACAATACACATGCTTTGGAATACATTAAAATTGCACATACAGTAAGACAAATTGCTATTTTATAGCCTTTCCACAATGTAGCAAATTTGTACTTCTGGCTTAACTCATGATAAATTTGCGTAACATTTACTGGGGGTTTTCACTGTGCTAGTTCATTTTTCAGACTCTTTCTTAGGGGTGCTACCATTCCATTATAGAAGTCCAAGGGTCTGCATATGAAAAGAAAGGTGGGGTGGAGAAGAAATCTGGGGACAAAGATGTGTAATCAAACAAGCTACATAAACCTCAGCGGAAAACAGTGGGTATCAAATAAGATTCAGAGAAGACAAGTCCATTTTTACAGTGGGCTACTCCCATGGGTACCCATTCCCTGTTCTTATCTTGCTTCCTTCTTTTATGTCTAGGAGATCTCAGGAACTCAAATCCTGTATTACTCCATATTCATTCAGGTTGGGTTTATAGAAGCTACCTTGATCTGGTAAATTACCAGGGAGAAGGACTTTGTAAATCAGCCACAACCACAAATCAACCAGCATCTGCAAAGAAGAAACGTAATTGATTTTAAAAGATATTAGGCTATAGATAGGTGAGAATTTGATTTAAAATCAAAATTATAGACAGCTGTCCTGGGTAGTAGCTGATGGACATGTTGTTATTTTATTGCTAGGGAACATTTTTTCTACCTGGTTGATGTAGTTTGGCCCTATCAAGATGGCACTGAAATATGTTAACTTAGATAGTGTACATGCTTCTACCTGTAAGACAAAATAAGTATATACCAGTGAATACATCTTTTGTATGCATTTACCTTGCTTCATTGATTTTTATTGCATGGTGCAGCCAGCCTTTACTGTCCCACAATTATTCCCCAGTATCCATATCTGCTGGTGAAGTTGATATAGAGCCTAGAACCCAAAATGAAAAGACTTCATTACTATTTTAGGACTTTAGGCAAAGAACTTAATTTCTCTGAGCTGAATAACAACGTGCTGGACAAGTTGGTTTCTGATGCTGCTTCCTGCTGTAAAATTGTACTTTTCTCTGTGACAGCATCAGACCTTGTTCATGCCAAGTAAGATTACTGCATAGTCAGAGTAACTGAAGAGTTGGGCAAGGATTTGAGTTCATATTGTGTGTAAAAATTATCCAAGAGAAGTGTAAGGTGCTTGCAAATAGTTCCCCCCCACATCTGCTATTGAACCCTTTGGAGGTATAGTTCAAACCAATACTGTGTTGTACAGTGCCCTTAATACTGATTTCCAATTTATATCTGTATTTCTCCAGAGGACCTGAGCAAATTACATGCTGATCATTTCTTATTAACCATATTTTTTATTATCCAAATGCTGCCTCTCATTTAACTTTGACTTATGACAGCTCCATTGTATATCAGCAAATACATTTTTTGAAGCACAAAATCTAAATGGAACCATGTCTTTTCCTCATGAAATATGGAGTCTTTTTTATTCAAAAAATTTAAAATCCCAAATATATACACCACTTTGAGCACCCCAACTTTTTTGAAGGAGATCAAATAGAATAAATATATTCAATTTTGCTACATAGAAGGTAAAAGTAGTTAGTATAAGTCACAAAAATATAATGAGTCTAATTCTTTTAAACTCCAATTGTTTCCCCTAAATTTTCCTGAATGTGACAGGCTTCCCTTCAAGATCCATAATGTCCCAGGAATGTGGCAGTGCAAATAAATGGAAATACAGTAGTGATTTGTACTTCAGGGGTTAGGGGTCTGGTGCCCAGTCAGAAAGGGCTTGTGCCAGGGACCAACAGTATAATTTGTAGAAACACATATTCTTGGAATTATTGGATTCAAAAGGAAAATTCTTTTTTGCTTTTTTGTGTTTTGCTATTATCTTAAGAGGTGTATGGATTTGATTTATGAACAAGTATTGCTGTAAATAATAAAATAATAAAATGGCATGTCAGCAAGGGATAAAGAGTTACTTACAGAAGTTAAAGTGAAATTAAATAACTCTTGAATCCATTTGTAAAAGTGCCTGTATTCTCAGTTGAATGGTAGTAACTACTGCGTGAAGGAAGTTGGTTTGCCTTATGGATAAGGTTTTTATAAGTACTTAAAATGGAATTAGCATACACCCTTTAACCATGCTGATTTTTGTTTATCCCTGCAACATATTTTGAAAGCTTTGCTCTCCTGTATAAGCCAGTAGAAAGCACAGGCACTTGCACAGCATTTAAAACTCAGATATAAAGCATTTCTAGCACATTATGGATGCGCTATGGGGTTTGAAGTTAATGTGAATGTCAGGCCAGAGAGGGGAGAACTTTATAAGATACTGAATAAGAAACTCCTTTGCCATTTACTATGAGATGAGAATAAAAAAGGAGGACATAGAAAAGGCAGCAATTTTAACTTCTTCAGATATATCCAGGGAAAATACCTTGTGTTAAAAACAGAAGGAACTAGAAAGTGTGTAGCTGATTTTCTAGCCTATGGTATTTTATGATCTGGATTGCTTTGTTCAAGAAAGAAAAAATGGTAAATAAGTTGCAATGTAGTCCTCTGTATTTTTCCGTGAAGTATTAGATTTTTGTAGAATATGTGCCTAGTGTTTATGAATCAGAACCTGAATCATAAATAAAATGTTAATTTGTAGACACATTTAACTGTGGAGCAGATGGAAAAATAGGAATGTGTTAGAAAACTAGGTATTTGCAGAAGCTAATGAAGTTAATTGGTCTCATTTGACTACCTTATTTTCCCAAACCCCCTAAAGACTGGGCTTTTTTATTTCTTTAATTAAAAATGAGTTTGGTATGTTAATATTATAACCTTTCATATTTTCCTAGTTTTCTATATAAATGTCTTATTTATAGAACCGCCCTTAGGAGTCCAGTATTAGTAAGAACATTAGTAAACTCGGAGCAGTAAGAGGGGTGCTAATGCCATACAAAAGCTATTAGCCACATACATTGCTATAATATGTGCTTTTACACCTTATTATTACTTCCCTGTCCTGTTTCTTTTTGATTACATAGAGAAAGATCTATTTTCCTTTAGCTTGAAAATGGTACAAGTAGAAATACATAAAATAATGATTGTGGAGCAGAATTTAATTTTTAAATATCGGTACTTGAACATATTTTGATTGGGTAAATTACCTGGTAAACTCCCATTGAACTATCACCAGTGTGAAATCAGAGAAATCACAGCCCTGAGTTAATCAATACCATGTGTGTAGATAATTTTCCCTGAATTATTCCTTGTATAAGGAAAGGTTCAAAATCAAAATATTTAGCTGTTCACCAAAGAGTGCTTTTTAATTAGAGCTTTATGTTGCGGCTGCCACGTTGGCCTGTATAGTGGATGCTGAATGTAGTGGTGCATACTGCAGAGGGTTCTGGGACATTGTTTCTCTAATGTCATCACTAACATATTGCATTTGTATTGATTGTCTATGATTTCTGTATATGGATGATTGAGTTTGAGCAAACTACTTAGGGTTTCAAAGGATTTGGATAATGTTACACTGTAGGGCTGGAAATCTCTTTGAATATTGTATTGCAAAGGGACAAAGTCATAGTTTCAGTGCATTTATTAGGCCCCTGCTGTAGAAATAGGAAGAATAAACCATCTTTTTAAAGTTAAGAGATCTTGGAATGGGCAATTCTAATAAATCCTGGGTTTAAGGAGAATGGTACGTGCTGTAGTACTGAAGTTGTTTATTCATCTGGAATGTATTAGAATCTTGATTAATAAGAAGACATCTGCAGTTTTACATAAAAAGCAGAGCAGGCAGTTTGGCAAATAGAAATGAGAAGGGAAAAAGAAAAGCCAGTTCCATCGAATGCTGTTGTTTCATTTTGACCACCAAGCGTTGTTATTCCTGATATCCTGATAGTATATAGCAAATCGGCATTTTCTCCCTGCAGAACTGCAGCAGAGAATTAAGATCTGTAGTTTTGAGAACAGGTAGGTCCTTTTAAAGGCTTACATGGGAAATAATATTTGTCATTTTATTTTAGAAAACCCAAGTGGAAGAAAGACAAACCTCAGTTATTTGAGTGTTTCGTTTACATGATGTCAAACATATATATGGATACTTGCAAATCTAAAATTTAACATCTCATGGAATATATTTTCACTTTGAATACATTTTTCTTAACTTTTCACTTAAGAATGAATCACTTAAGAATCTCTTACCCTCACAATCATTTTTTAACCAAATGGAGAGACATGATTTTTACATAAGACATTTTAAATTTCAAGATGGCTAAATGATATATTGGAAAAGACCATGGAAATTATTGTGTTTGAGGGAAATCGAAGCCAAAGCCTGTAAAATGTGTATAATTCATATATCAACAGGATGGCTTCCTAAATTCTGGGGCATTTTTCAAAAGGGAATGATAACATCGGAGTTCACTATTTGGAAGATAACACATTTGGCGGCTAGTTTCTGAAGAATCTGGCACCCATACAGACATTAATCTCTAAGGCCAATAGGTGAAAGATTATTACAGTCTTGCTGAAGGCAGAAATTCATGCATATTGCAGTCATTCTTATGGGAGTAAAAGGAACAAATTCTGACCAATTTAAAATATGACAGTTTTAAAGAAGGACCAAAACTAAGGAAAAATAGCTTACTTCAGATCTATTCCACAGTAAATATGGCAAACAAGTTGCTGATGATAATTTTTGTATCTGGTATTGGATAATTGCTGAAAGCTGAGGGATGGCTCTTTTTAGCCACCCAGTCCCAGACAGCTAAGTAATATAAAACAGATTCTAAAAACAGCCTTGCTTAATAGGAAAGAGTGTGAGATTATGTAACTTGAAGGGCAATGGACAAATGAAAAATGATTTTACATTTTTCATTGGCGGATCACAACGTCAGGAGATCGAGACCATCCTGGCTAATACGATGAAACCCCGTCTCTACTAAAAATACAAAAAAATAAGCCGGGCGTGGTGGCGGGCACCTGTAGTCCCAGCTACTCCCGATGCTGAGGCTGGTGAATGGCCTGAACCTGGGAGGTGGAGTTTGCAGTTAGCCGAGATTGCGCCACAGCACTCCAGCCGGGGCGACAGAGCGAGACTTGGTCTCAAAACAAAATAAAAGAAAAATTATTTCACAGTCATTAGCAGAGTTAAATTTATGTAATGTTAAAATATTGGTTATTTCAGAGTATGATTGTCAGCTTTCAGCCTCTGTCCCCTGCAAGTGTAATATTTTAGTAAATTTTAGGCAGAGTACAATTCTTTTATTTTAGCAAAGACAACAGAGATAGAAAGTAAAGAAGACCAGGAATGGTGGCTCAGGCTTGTAATCTCAGCACTTCGGGAGTGTGAGGTGAGCAGATCACTTGAGGTCAGGAGTTCGAGATCAGCCTGGCCAACATGGCAAAACCCCATCTCTACTAAAGGCACAAAAATTAGCTGGGCATGGTGGCATGCGCCTGTAATCCCAGTTACTTGGGAGGCTGAAGCAGGAGAATCACTTGAACCCAGGAGGCAGAGGCTGCAGTGAGCCAAGATCGTGCCACTGCCCTCCAACCTGGGTGACAGAACAAGACTGTCTTAAAAAAAAAAAAGAAAGAAAGTAAAGGCCCGGCGTGGTGGCTCAAGCCTGTAATCCCAGCACTTAGGGAGGCTGAGGTGGGTGGATCATGAGGTCAGGAGATGGAGACCATCCTGGCTAACACAGTGAAACCCTGTCTCTACTAAAAATACAAAAAATATTAGCCGGGCATGGTGGCGGGTGCCTGTAGTCCCAGCTACTCTGGAGGCTGAGGCAGGAGAATGGCATGAACCCAGGAGGCGGAGCTTGCAGCGAGCCGAGCAGTGAGCCGAGATTGCGCCACTGCACTCCAGCCTGGGTGACAGAGCGAGACTCTGTATCAAAAAAAAAAAAAAGAAAGAAAGTAAAGAGGTATGGTACCATAAATATTTATTCTTGCTATGTGAGAGAGGGTTGTTAATATATAAGACAATGCTGTAATTCAAGGATTGTCAAAATTTTATTATGGAAGTCAGCATAGTAAATATTTGAGGTTCTGTGAGCCATATGGTTTCTGTCACAACCAGTCAACTCTGCTGCATTGAACAACTCATATTCAATATGTGAATGAATAAGAATGGCTGTGTTCCAGTAAAACCTTATTTACAAAAGCAAGAGCATTTGGCCTATAAGCCGTAGTTTGTTAACCTCTCTTAAAATAGATTAGTTTAGCATTTAGTAGGTTCTCAGCATTTAGTAGGTGATTATAATAGTGCTCAGTACTTGAGTTTTTAAATAAGTGCGCACTTGTAGTTGTATCCCTGTCTGACAGAAGGAAATTTGTGTGCATATGCCAGTGCCTGCAAGGTCTTACATATTTACACTGTTATTAATGACTAATTAAGTAAGTGGGAAAGGTGTGTAAAGGTTCTTTATCTAGATAAAGATAAAGTTCTTTAAATAAAGCTAGAAAAGTACACAGGATAAGAGGATTGTTGTAAATATCAATATAGCTTTTCAAATTAATATGCTAACTCGTGTTATTTAGAAAACCATAAGGTTATCTTTGCCTAAATGTCATGATGAAGAAGTTTACGTTTTAAGACTGCCACTACATAAATGATAACATCATAATATACATTCAGTGTTGCCAAGTCTTTTCCAGGAGAGGCAGGCCGAAAGGCAGGTTAGCATGTAGAATCATTCTTGCTTCAATATTCTGTTGTCATTTTTGCAGATGTTCTTCCTGGGTAAAGCTCCGTTGGTGTATAACGTTGTATTTCAGATTCAGAGGTGTTGTTGCTGACCTAGAGTCTGTGGGACATACATGTCAAACTCCTTTTTTATAAGGGTGCCTACTTTGTTCTAACCCAGCCAAAATAGAGTCTTCTTTTAACCTTCCTATCAGACGTGTGTGTGTGTGTGGTGTCAAGATAGCTGACTTTAAGTAGAAAAGCAATCTGTAACGTTGGTATTGAGTCCTGTTGTTTCTGACATTTGGATTCAAAACTATGATTTTTATCCTAATAGTCTTCTTGCAAATATTTGCAGTAAACCAACCATATAGTGACTAATAGTGTGACAAATGGCAGGGAACTTGGGAGGAAGAGACATTACAGGCATTTCTCCTTCCCTCATCATATATAATTAGTCACTGAGTCTTTTGGATCTATTTTTCTAAACAAATGAACGCATTTCCTTCACTCTGTCACTGGGGTACTCCTTCACTTTAGGTTTTTTTGCCTCTCACTGGACCATTGCCATAGCCTTATAAATGGACTCCCTGCCTCTAGACTTCATCCAGTCCCTCCTACTCCAAAGTGCTCTGGTGAAAACCATCTCTGCTGACTGAAATCCTTCAACAGCTTTGTCTCTGCTGCCTGCAAATAAACTTGGGGCCATAAGCCATCATGATCGGGCTCTACTTCCTCTCACAAATTCTATGTTCTAGTCCAGTGGCACTTGAACCTGGCTGTAGTGTTGCCTGAGAAACTTCAAAAAAATACTAATCTAAACTTCACCTCTAGTCCAATGCGATAAGAATTTCTAGGAATGGAGTAGAAGCATCAATATTTTAAAAAGATCTCCAGGCAGTTTTAATGTGCAGCCAAGGTCAAGTTCCTCTTTGTAGTCATTTTACACCATTGATTCCCTGATCACAAATGTTTGCATTTGTACATACTATTGTTTTCCTGCCTGGAAAACTCCTGCTTATTCTTTAAGGTTCAACTCAAAGAACACATCCTCGGTGGCTATTATATGTTCTACAAGATTGTTTTCGTGCTTCTTCCACAGAACACCCACAACATTTCTGTAGAGGGGTCTATTAACATTCCTGATTTCCTTGCCTTGTGATCATATGTTTACATGTGTGCCTCTCCCATTCATTAGTCAGTGAACTATTCATTGTAACCACATATTGTGTCTTGGTCAACTTTGTATCTGCTGTGCCTCTTCTGGGTCTCATCCATAAATGGGTCATCAGAATATCATTATGGAATTGATGACTGCATCAGAAGAGCAGGACTGGGGTGGTAGCTAGAACACACCTGAAAATGTATTCACTAGTTCATTCAGTGGCCTTCAAAATTATCTTTGTTCCAATGGAATATTAGGTAAAAACAACTAGTCTGGGAATGGGTGTTGTCAAGCGGGAGAGTCCTTAGGATGAGAAGCACTATGGAACCCCTTCTGTGGGTTGGCAAATACAAGGTCATGTGACCACAGCCCAAGTAAAGAATATGGTCAAGATTTTGGGCAAGAGAGGTGACAAAGGGAAGAGAGAAAACATCAATAATAATTGAACTGAATCCTCTCTGAGGTGGGGAAAGGAAATCAATGCTCACATTAAATTGGCTCTAAGGTAACATATTAGCAATGTTAGCAAACCCACAGATAAGACTGGAAAATTCACCAGAAAGCAAAATGTTACTTTAAGAGAGGGTGGAGGGTGGTGGAAAGAAGAATGATGCCAAAGAGCCCAAAGCAGTAACTGAATAGTCTTAACAATAGTAGCTACATTTTGGGGTTTTGATAAGTCTTTGCCTACAACAATATAAAATATAGTGAACAGATTAGTTGGATGGGGGAGAAAGGAAAACAGGATCAAACAAAAAAGAAATCTATAAAAGAGAATGATTCGTGTCTATTTTAGAAAGTTAATCTATCCCTACAATTGATTGTGGTGTTATACGCACTGAAACAAAGGGACCTTCTACATTATGAATATTCACAAAATATGAAGTGTAATAGCTTTTGAGCAACAAACTCATTTATAGCTATTTTAAAGCTTTTTTTCATAAAGATCATAAGACTTTCTTTTTTTTACTTTATTTATTTATTTATTATAATTTAAGCTCTAGGGTACATGTGCACAACGTGCAGTTTTGTCATATATGTATACATGTGCCATGTTGGTGTGCTGCACCCATTAACTCGTCATTTACATTAGGTATGTCTCCTAATGCTATCCCTCCCCCCTCCCCCCACCCCACTACAGGCCCTTGTGTGTGATGTTCCTGTGGCGTAATCGGTTAGCATGTTTGGCTGTTTTCTTTCTTTTTTTAAGAGAAGGGTCTCACTCTGTCACCCAGGCTGGAATGCAGTGCTTGAGCTCAAACTCCTGGGCTCAAGCAATCCTCTTGCCTCAGCCTTCTGAGTAGCTGGGACAACAGGCATGTACCATCACATCTGGCTAATTTTTAAATTTTTGTAGAGATGGGTCTCACTATGTTGCTCAGGCTAGTCCTGAACTCCAGGCCTCGAGCCATCCTCTTGCCTCAGCCTCCCAAAGTGCTGAGATTACAGGTGTGAGCCACCACGTCCAGCAGAGTACAAGCCTTTTAAAAATGTACTATGTACATTTTAAATACTTCTGTACATATTTACAAAAAACCAAGAGTGGGTGAAGAATCACATTTCATACACCTTTGATCCCAGTGCCTAGCAAAATGCCCGTTTGATGAACAAATGGGTAAAATAATGAATGAATAAACTTGAATACAAGTTACAAAAGCAATTGGGACTGTTTTGTCTCAAGTAAGCCACCTTCTTCCCTGTCTTGCATCATCCACCTAGCTGCAAAGTGAACGCATGAAGCTTAGACTAAAAAGCATATGAGTGTTTGGGTGATAATGATGTGTCAATGGAGGTTCATCAGTTGTAGCAAATGTACCATTCTGGTGGGGGATGTCGATAATAGGGGAGACTATGCATGTGTCCAGGCATGGCTATATGGGAAATCCCTGTACTTTCTGCTCAATTTTGCTGTGAACCTACAGCCAACCTAAAACATAGTTTATTAATAAAAAGCACGAATTCAAAGATGTGTAGTCAAAAAATTATGCATTCTAAAAAGTATTCATTGATGACTCACAATAAAATTAATGGGATTTTTAAAACTCTCTTCCTCAGAACAGGAATGCTGAGGCTAAACAACCTTGCAAAAATGAGATCAATGAAAATTTGCTATAGCAAAGTTGATTCATTTGTTTTCCTCTATTTTCAAAACCACCAGTTAAAATGCAGGCAGTTCCCAGCTTATAAATAGATTATCTCCCAAAAGTTTATTTAATAAGCTGGTTTCTTGGAATTCACCACACATTTTCCAATGGAGCAGTGCAGTAAGTGGGAATTACATTTTAGGGCTAGCCCACATATATATTTAAATATATAAGGTTGGTAGAACAGGGCCACAGAATGCAGCTATGCAGTTTGTGAACTGCACAAACATCCCCAGCAATGGGGTGAAGAGACAGAAACCTAACAGCAGTGCTTGCAGTCACGACCAGCAGAAGAGACACTTAAAAAAGTCATCTGTGAGGAGAGTACCTTTTGGAATTTCTCCTCTTAGAGGGGATTGCCTTTTGCAGTTCACATAAAGATACCTCTGGTTTGTGTTAGAGACCGCTGGAACAACAGTAAGTTGTAAGCACTGTTTAGATGAGAATTTGAATTCTGAGTTTTCATTAAGGAAATGAGACTTGCATTTCCCCAGGATTCACTGCCAGAACAGAGACTCTGGGTCCCTTTTCCTACATTTCTTGAGCACTGGGAATAGCACCTTTTCTGGCTCCTCTAGAACAGGAGGAGTGGCAGACTGGGGAAGCTGAAGTTGTAGTGGTCAGAGTCTCTGTGAAGTCTTAGGCTCCCTGAAAGCAAGGACTGCTGTGGGGGAAGTAGCTATAAGTACAGTGGCTCTTAAAGGAACTCTGATCTTTGGATGTGGGGTGGTATAAAGGGTGAGTGTGTGTGTGTGTGTGTGTGTACGTGTGCACATGCATACACAGCTTGTGTGTTAGAATGTCTCTGGGAAAGTTGAAACCAGGAGAACTTCTGCACTGGCAGAGTAAAAACTGCCGGTGTATGGTGGGGTCCCCTGGACCTGCATCTGGTGGGGCAGGATGGCTATGATTTCCTTACTTACCACTATTGGAAGGAAGGTAGTCTTGGAGTTTCTCAGTGGACTATGGCAAGGACTCAGCTTGGGGAGAGTGAGAAGGTGAAGGTGTTGGTGGTTCATTTGTCTGTGTCACATGGAAGTTTGGTGTTCTGAAGCCAGTGAATTTATGCGGTTAAACAATAGATTCTTATCATCACAGAGCTGAGTTTAAAAATGCTATGAATCAATGTGCTCTGTTTTCATTTGCTTTTTCTAAGTATTTTGGTATTGAGAAAACCCCTCCCCGCAAAAAACATCAAGTCCTCAATTTTACATTACACTGAAGTTCTCTAGACTTAAGACCAAGTTACATTAATTAGAACTTATTTCAATAATTTAAAAAAATTTATGAAAACAAGACACTTAGTGCTCACTTGGATGTGCCATATAGTAACAGTATTAATCAGTTGAATAATCCACATTAATCAGTCCTGCCTTGAAGTAAAATTATTAATCAGCTTGATGATCTAAGCAATCTTCTGAGGAAATGAGTTCATCTTAGAATTTAAAAAGTGATCATGGAAAAGTAAAAAGAAAGAGTGAGAAAGGAAACGAAGAAGGATACTCATTTCAGTTTATTTCAGTTATTTTGACACCAGATCTTCTGCTGATACAGAGTGACTCTGAGCTTTGATATCCAGTTCTGAACAAGTAATTTCCTCTTTTAATTGTGTCCTCTTCTGTCCAGAGAGAAAGTTTTGTGGCAAAGTGTCAGCGGCTGGGAAGAGCTACCTCTTGAGTTGTCTCTTTAACCCTGAGGGAATGAAGTTGTTTTGGTATAGCATGTAAGCTGAGGCCATATGTGACATTAAGTAGACGTAAATTGAGGCATGATACCATTTAATTTGGCTTTTTAAGCTAACAAAAGGACAAGGAAAAAAAAGTCAAACCAGTATTGACCACTGTGAAGAAAAGATGACTGGTTTGATATAAATGTTCAGAGTTCCACAAATAATGTGGAAACTTAACCATAAGGGAAAACTGAGGTTATCTAATGAGATGAAGCATTCCAAAATCTACAGGTGATCTCCTCAAAATCACTGCAAACTCTGTTGAGAAAGGCAGACTAGGGAATAGAAGTTGGGAGTCAGGGAGTGTTACAAAAGAAACATTTTCAGAAATTCTTTTATACCAAGGGATGATTATACCAACAGCTGATTTGGGGTTCTTTTGTTGAAGAAACCCAAAATCTAGTGAGAACATATTGTAACATGATGGCATTGCGTATTTGAAGTGGAGTCTCATCAGATTATGTCCCCTTTTAGTTGTAGCCTGCTTTGACATTCCCCAACCCCTCTAAGGGGGCTGTGATGGCTTTGCACCAATTTTTCAGTTTGTCCTCTCCCACTCTCTCCATTTTGGTATGTCCTTTGTATTCACAGTATAGAACAAGAATCACCCACTACATTCGATAGCTAAACACTGAGAAAAACCAAGCAAAACAAAATATGTTCAAAACAGACCTTATTTGTTTCCCAATTTTAGCATTCATCACTGCAAAATTTAAATCTTATACATCTAAATAATTGAATTCTCCCCAGTAAGAAAGGAATTACAAATTAAACTCATTGTGCAAGAAAAAATAATATATTCCTAGATCAAGCAAAACAAGCAAAAAAAATATATAGGATGTAGCAAATATATATGCCATGAAAGTTGGGAGTTTTTTAGGTGAGAGTTGGTATTTGGAAGTCAACACCATGATCTTTGAACTTTTTGATTACGTCTCTTGAAGGCTGAAAATTTGTAGGGTAAAATTTTTAGTTTCACCCTAAAATTTCCTCTTGTGTGGCTTGGCAAATGTGAAAGTTTGAGAACCTCAGAAAAATCATGTTGAAAGAACCTGCTCAGAAGAGATCGGGGATGTGGATTTGGTTGATGACACAGGCTATTGAGTCCTTACAGAGAATTGTTTGTCTTCCATTTTTAGATGGCTTTAATTCCTCCAAATTGCTCCTTGAATAATAGGAAAAAGGCAATTTGAATTTCAGTGACAGATTGGACATAACAGGTTGCAACTATTAGGTCTAATTTTACCATACTGAGAAATAAAATTGCCTAAACATAAACATCGATCACTGATGCAGTAAATTAATTTGTACAGAAAAAGTAGTTTAACTGCAGTGCACATTAAACATTGAAAATTTTCAAAATTACTGCTCTCTGAATTAATATGTACACTTGTTTACTTGTTAAAAGCACGCATAAATTCTTTTTTCTAAGGCAGCGTGGGTTTGAATAGAACAAGAAAAAAGTATAAAAAGTGAGAAGGAAAAACAGAGATGTGGAAGGCACACAGATTGGCCTGAATACTTACAAATAATGGTTTTTCTTTCAATTTTGTTTTTAAGTGCTCTTTAGAATGTGCATTGTTTTTGAATCTGTCCATAGGATACTAAAGATGTGCACATTTTCCCCCTCAGTATAACAAAGATAAATGTGATGTTTTAATAGCCTTGACTTACGTTTGTTAAGAATTGAAGGTAGCAGTAATTAGAAGAGTTTTATGGTTTGGTTTCTTGGTGAGTTTACATTCAAAGGTGTCCTAAGGCTTGGAACTGTTAACATTTGTATTCATCAACAACCTGACCCATGCATTTCTTTATACTTAACCATTTAAAAAAAATCAGCGAGCATGTTTGCATTGTTCCCTGTAATTCTATTATGAGGAATGCATGGCAAAGTTTGGATAGTATCTTTTTAGATTGTTCGAGCCACCATGGAACTGGAGCTGGCAATGCGTTGTGGTTTGATAATATCTCCTGCCTACAGTTTTCAAGGACAGTGGTTCGATTCAAATACAATTCTGATAAGTGGCAGGTTTTCGTGTCTTTAATGCCTTGACAAGGGCATCACTCTCAGGAGAGGGAGGTGAAACCGTTTGGAGGAGGATTCCATTCCTGCTCCTTTGTGCTGACACACTAAGATAATGGACAATTAAGAGAGCCTTCACTGCAGGTGAAAGTATGGGGTTATCACTAATATAAAGGAGCCCATGGGGTGCTGGGGTATGAAGGAGAAGAGGAATGGGAATTTTTAAAGGGAGTATAAAACACACAGATGAGACGCCTAATAACTGTTTACATATTGCACTTTTACCTGTGATAATGGTGAATGATTGGAGTGTTCAGTATTGCTTGCTCTAACTTTTTTTTTTTTTTAATATCTGGTTCATTGCATATGACACAAAGTAGTGCAGAAAACTCGCCCCAGTGCTGGCCTGCCTGTCGAGGGATAAGGGAACCTGGATAAGAAAGAGATTTGTTTTGTGAATCTGTCTTTTAGACCAGCTTCCATGGGGTTTTTAATCTAGGGTAGTGGTTGTGAACCCAGCCTGTACCCTCTATGGGTCTTAACTCTCAGAGAGTCTGATTTAATTGGCCTGAGGATGGATCCAGTACGTAATTTTAAAGGCTCTTTGGACGATTCCAATGTGTACTCAGAATCAAGGGCTATCGTTGCTGAGTTTGTAACAGAAGATCAAGCTCTTCAACACTCAGGCTCTCTAGCAGATTGTGTGATGATTTAATAGGTTTGAATAATAGTGTCTGTGTTGCTGTTAGAGAAGATGCGTGCTGCGTATGCTTCTGACAGCCCTCTCGTGTTTATGTCAGTGTCGTGGGCAAGCATTCAGGCATATCTGGGGAGAAGTTCCTTGTCTCTTAACTACTGTTCCCCACTTTCCCCTACTCTCCTTTAGTTTCTGGGTTTTGTTGTTGTTTTTGTTGTTGTTTTTCCTTATAGATGTTTGAAGCTACCACTTCCTGTGAGATCATGGATAAGTCACCTAAGAGTGGGGAGGAGTCTGATAAAGGCAGAAGTGCCTCATGTGACGTCAGTGTCCAACAGTGACCAGCAACTTTGTCCCTAGTCTTCTTACTCTGATGGGGGAGATGGGATGTTCTGTATGCATGGAAATTTGAGGGGCACTTCTGATGCCACTCAGGACTAATAAAGGTGAGGCAGTCCAGAGTATTTCAAAATGGAGTGCAGAAGAGGTTAACTGATTTTCTTTTGACTTAAACTATCATTTGTCTTTAACAGCCCTGAACGACAATAGAGTGCACTGCTTCTGATAAGTATGGGTTCTCCTCAGCCTGAAGAGATGTGTGTGATAAGATAAGATGGCTTGAAAAAAAAGAGAGCTTGAGGGAAAGGGACAGGAGGAGAGGGAGAGAGAAAGTATGTTAACTGCTTTGACTGCAAAATACCCCCTGGTAGCCAGAGATAAGACACCTTGAGCTACTTGGAAGACCTTAAACAGGATGTAAATGAAGCCAATAAAAATCACTTGAGATCAAGCCCTCCTTCTCCTCCCCCCTCCTATTTCCAGCTCTGACAACAGAAGGCTTAATTTACTGTATGGCATACCACACTTACATTCTGAACCCCGGAAGTTGCAAGAGACTGATAGCCTGTTCAAAGAACAAAGAATTTCTAGAGAGGTCCAAACTTGAGGCATTTAATCAGCAATTCTAGCATCGCCTCCCTGAGTGGAAAAAGAAAGTATTGCTGAATATAGGAAGCTCCCTTCCTCTTTTCTCACTTCTTACTCCAGATATTCATTTGCTTTGTAGTTTTGTGACAACCTTCTTTCTATGTTGAAATGGTTGGCAGGGTGAGCTACCTTTGATAGTGTATTAATATTTCTCATCTAGCTAACGCAGCTTGAAAGTAATCATCAACAAAAGTTTAGCAGACAGACTTTTTCATGTACACACTTGAAACACGGCTGTCTACTCAGAACTATGTTTCCTAAGCATGTAATACCAGGCTTTATGTACTTGGAACTGTATAACTCTTTAAAATGGTCAGTCTCTTTTTCTGGAAATGTACAAGCTGCTGCCAACACTCTTACAGAGAGGAAGTTACTTGCAGGAGCTAATTGAGTATTTCTCTGAAAAGATTTGAAATATGGAGTCCTACTCAAAGTGGGAGGGGGGCTGTTAAAGGATAGGAGGGCAAAGAATATAGTGATCTAATTTTCTTTCTGTAAAAGCCGCTTCTTGGAAGAACTGGGATTCAATTTGGTCCTGAATAAGGGCGAGAAAGCCCTCCATCAGTGATGTTCCATTACAGAGGAGCAAACACGGGAAAGGCACAGCCGAGTGCAGCAAACTTCAAGCAAGGACTTAGGTGATTCAGGGGAAAGAAAAGATTCTAAGGTGATTCTCAAGCTTGGGAATGCAGGTGAAGACTCAGGAAACTTGCTAAAAAAGGGAGATTTCTGGGCCCCATCCTCAGAAGTTCAGAGTCAGGAGGCGTGGGGTGGAGTCCAGGTGTCTGCATTTTTAACAGGCAGTTCAAGCAGTTGGTCTGCTAGTGATTGGTGGATTAGGCTAAGAAATGCTGCCCTGTGTCATCTGGCTGTGGTAGAGGGTCAGCCTTTGGTTTTGTTGTGTACAGCCAGGATAGCTGGAATGATAATTGAAGAAGGGTGGCTTAAGGGATAGGTGAGAAGGATCCTTCATTAGAATCAGTGGCAGGGAATATGTCCCTACAGGCAAGGGTGTGAGAGGAAAGTGAAGCTGGCCACAGTGCCAGTTTGACTGTGTCTTTTTTTCTGCTTTGCTTTGTCAATACCTGATGCGACCATACCACCCCGCTCAAAGCAGAGGATGGAAGAACAGGAGAGAGGCAAGCAGACCCACTGTTAAGGAGATGTGTGTATATAGGATTTTTCTGGTCAATAGCCAGCAGTGAAATCAAATTAAGAAATTGGCTGTCATGACTTGTTAACAGAGAGTTATAGGTTTGTAGAGTTGTTAGGCAGTTTTTGTCTTCTTCTGTATATGTGTGAATACATACATCAATTAGCATGAATTGGTTTAGTAATATGAAAAACAATGAATTTTTAAAAAAGAGAAACACTATTAAACACCACTTTAGGTTTATTCATTTACCCATAAAAACTCACCATTTGAGTTATTGTTGTTGTTGTTTTAGTGGAGGAGAGTTTGGGAAGGATGGACTTTGAGGGTTTTCTAATACGTAGAGCCAAGATGCTTGCCTCGGCACTGGAGATTTGGGTGTGGGTTTCAGTGCCACTGTCAACTACTATTGTTAGTACAAGATTATAACATGTTACTCATCCTCGTTGACCTATTTGTTCATCTGTAAAATGAGCACTTTTTTTCCCCTAAAGGCCCACATTTCTCACAGGTCTTAAATCTTATGTTTCATATATACATGAAAAGTTAGGAATGACAGCCTTGACTTTCTTTTCTCTGTGTAGGCTTCAATCACATTCACTCATTTTCTTTCCTTTGATCCCTAAAGTCAGACCCAGAGGTATGCACAATCCATGCCAAACAACAGGTCATCTTAAGAGAAAAGAGCAGAGCTCAGATGTGGGAGGAAGCTTTGTAAAGATTTCAGAGAACAGCCCTTTGGTACAGACAGTATTGAGTCAGTGAAGATTCTAAAACTGTGCTGGTAGGTTTTATATCTTTGAATATTAGCAATGTGTCTCATTACTGTGGCCACACTACCTTGGATTCTTTTCTTATACATTATTTTGTTATTTTTAAAGTATCTTGGATGGAGGCAAAGTAAGATGCTAGTATGTGGAGGTATCATGGGGTTTTTGAGGCCTGATTTTGTCACAGGTGTTGGAATATTTGCCAAGATGTATCATCTCAGATAATATGTATTATTTATATATAGACACATATATATAATTTAATAAAAATATGATTATAGATATTAATCAGTAGAAAGTAGCATCATAAAGTCTTCCCTTAGAGACATATTTCATTAAGACATGATTGTACAGGTATTTAGTCCTATTAAGTGTCAAATTACTACGATTAGCACTTTTGTAATGAGAGTTACCTAAAATATTTGAAAAACTACTTTGGCATAAATCACTTAGTCTATTCTGAACATTTAGTCAACTGTGGATAAAAGCATGCAAGCGTACACATGCAGTGTGCCACAATTTTAACTGTACTGGTTCCCATAAATAAATTACCAGGGCTGTTACCAAGAAAAAAATAATGAAATGAACTGGCTTGGATGTTATCATCATATTCATTCTAAGGTAGAGATTCTAGGGAAGAGAAAAATCAAACCAAAAGTGAAAAATAAAACATAAAGGGCAAAGAGGGTAACTGAAAAGTCCTCAAATTGATAATTCGCCTTATTTTCAGAATGCCTCTTTTATATTTTGCTGAATTAGCAAAATTATAAATTTAAAAACTCTATAAATACATGTACTTAATATCATATGACCTGTGTAGAGATACTTTGTCACACCCTAACTAAAGATTATTTTAAGAAAATAGCTTTGGCTTTCCAGTTTATATAGTACTTTTATAAACATTATCTCATTTGAGATAAAGGATTGTCTTATATCATTTGGGTTACTTGGAATCCAATCTCATTTTTCCATTTCAGTTTTACCATGTAAGTGTTAACGTGAAAGGTAATAATTCTGTTGAAACACTATAAAAATTCTATTGTATAAGGCATATTAGTGATTGGCCCTACTGTAGAGTCTTTCTTATGCATGAAGTCTCAAGATAGTCCAACATCCCTGAATTGCCCTTTTAATTTTTTTTTTTTTTTTTTGAGACGGAGTCTCACTGTGTCACCCAGGCTGGACTGCAGTGGCATGATCTCGGCTCACTGCAACCTCTGCCTCCCGGGTTCAGGCAATTCTCCTGCCTCAGCCTCTTGAGTAGCTGGTACTACAGACGCATGCCACCACGCCCGGCTAATTTTTTGTATTTTAGTAGAGATGGGGTTTCACCATGTTGTCCAGGCTGATCTCGAACTCCTGGGCTCAGGCAGTCTGCCCGCCTCAGCCTCCCAAAGTGCTGGGATTACAGGCGTGACCCACCGCGCCCGGCCCCTCATCTCTGAATTCCTTAATACCACTGTAGCATATAATTTCCTCATTAAATACATAAAACTGAGGAGCAGACAACAGATACTACTTTGAGTTGCAGCTGCTGGGTGGTTGGCTGGGTGTACTCACTAGCGATCTCAGTGGCTTTTTCACCCTATGAAAACAGCCTGACAATCTGTGTGAGTCAGTCTGTGCTTTAACAAAATTCAAAATGATTATTTGCCACAGACCTGAACAATTCCTATCATTTGTTAGACACATGTATGTCCAAATCAAGAACTAGTACTGAGGTCAGTTGTAATACAAAGGCATATGGATAATTGTAGTAATAGTTCCCCCCTAATCTTTGTAACAGCTTTTTCTACATTAGCAAACCATATTTATCACTTTACTGCACAATGAACCCACAGGGGGTGCTAATTGTTCATTAATTAAATTTTAGCCTTTCAACACTTTTGTATTCTCTAGTGGCCTTGTCTGCAGTGAAGTATACAGTGTGGCCTTTTCAGGCTGCCGAAAATTCATGTTGGCGTTACTACTGCCATGGATATAATACAGGTGAAATTCAGCTCCAATAAATACCATTTCAGGACTGTTATAATTCCTGGTGACTGAAAGTTTTCCGGCCTTGGACCAAAGCCTACATGTTGGAAAAATAGTCAGTAAAGTCTAGTTTAACAAGACAAAACATTCTGTTAGACCAGATGCTGCTTTGAAATAGAATTTGATTTCGTTTTTTGAAAATTCTGGTGGTTTATGGCAGTTCTTCCAAAACCATTAACGTGGTGAAATGAAGTTTCTAAGATCCGTCATTCCCTAACGAAGCCATTTCCGAACTTAGTTTTCTCAGTGGAAGAATCCCCTTTACCTTCTGCTTCCCCAGTGAAGAAGTTAATTTAAAATCACTAATGATTAACTTGGTAGCATTGAGAAATTTACTGAGTATTTTTAAAATGTGTAGGTCATCCGTCAAAGCTCAGTACGTATATTTCACACTGGTGCAAAGGATTTTGAAGTGAAATAGAATTGGCCTCAAGGAATTTCTAACTAAGCCAAATAGTCACTTATAGAGTGGTGCTGGCACTATGGAATGTGGCTCCTGGACTTTGAATGCAGGCCCTTTCGTTGTGTGGACTTTACAACACTCATGAATTAATCACAACTGGCCAGTGTGTGTAGCTATTAACCAATGAACTGCTACACATTGATTTTCAAGATATCTGTGAGTAGCATTCAGAAGAGTTTTTTTGGAATATTTTTGTTTGTTTATTTTTATTTATTAAGACTGTTATTTAACAAGAATAATAATATTGTTAATAAATTAATCCATATTAATTTTATAATAATATTGTCTATCAAATTGTTATTTAAATAATATTGTTAAATAGTAGTTCTTTATTTTTGTTTATTTTTATTTATAAACAGAAATGCCCTTTAAGTCATTAAAAATTTTTAGAATCTCAATATGAAAACTGCAACAACTAAATTATCGTTAATTTTGATTCCTTTCTGCTGTTCTCACATTTATGAGTTATCATTTACCACTTATCACTTATAGGTAACTTTGGCTTTCATAGCAGTAGTAATAATGTAATACATTTTTAGATTTTAGCAGTACAGAAAACTCCTTCATATAATGTCATGTTTGAGTCTTATAATACCTCATATGTTGAGGCAGGCCGAAATTTTTCTGATATTATAGACAAGGAAATCAAAACTTCAAAAAAAAAAGTAGTTTCTAAAGTTCACAAGCCAATATTAGACCTGAACACATAGTAGGTGCTTAATAAAAGTTGATTAAATCAATGGATTAAAGCAATGAAAAACTGCTTTAAATTCTTTGTGGTATGAGGTCATATATAAACACAAGAGCACATAGTAACTAATAAATGCCTTCTAACTCAAAATAGTAGAGAATAAAAAGAATACAGACTCAGGAAATCCACTCTGGTGATGTCTGTCATTATTCAAGGAAAGATCAACATGTTAAACGGTTTAGAACACCCTCAGTCACAGCACTGTAAACAGATGTGTAATACACAGTTGCCAATTATTGAACGCCAAGAGGTGGGTGCTTATCATTAGTATATATATTTTTAAGTGAGCCAAAAGATAGAAAAAGAAAAGCAATTCTCACCCCCCACATAATTGGAAACCACTTTTCCTTCTGTCTGGCTTCAGAAACACAATGTCTTGATTTCCGTGCGAGAGAGGATGACTGTTCTTTAACTGGTTTCACGTCAGCTTTTTCCTCTGATTTGAGAGGTGGAGTTAAGTGTGAACTGCTTAAGAATGCACTGTTTTCTATTTAATTTGGCTGCGGAAGATGGAATTCATTGAGCTCCGTCTGTTCAAATGAACTTTAAGCAACAGCAAGCAAAACATTTATACTTCTCCCTGCACACGCAATCGAAATGTGTCTGGTGAAAGAATGGATGAAAAGCCCAGGATTACCTAAGGAGAGCCATGGAGATGTGATAACAACTCCTTATCTCTTTGTTGGCTCATCTGAAGTGTTAAAGTGTTGTTGGGGGAAAGCGAGCCTCTTTTTTACTAGGGAGTATTGAAGGCAAAAAACAAACAAACAAACAAAAAAAAACCTCTGAGCTTGAGCTCTGATATCTGGAATTCATCTTAAGACTGTTAAAAAATGTGCACCACCAACTCCCGCTCTTCACAGCTGCTGTTATTAATGGGTGACCACCCTTCTTCCTCATAACCTAACTGTTAATTCATTTAATTGGTCCTTCTAGAACAGTTCGAAATATTACAGAATTTAAAAGCATCTGTGAATTATAAATAATTTTAAAGTTCACATTTCTCATTTGAACACCCAGTAAAGGGTATTCGTTTTCAAGTAGTTAAATAAGTTATATGACAAAGGAGTGAATTTAATGTGGAGCTGTTGATTTTTTTTTTTTTAAAGAAGCATGATAGCTATTAAAGTTACAGCTTTTCTAAAACTGTTGACATTTCTATGGAGAATGAAGGGAAGCAATTGTGTAATAATGCATAATAGTTTTTTTTAGCATGACCTTATCTTTTAGCAATTTAAATCATTGCTTTAAAAATGTATTTTGTAATTTGGTTAGAAGATTTTAAATATGATGGTGTAAAATTGTTACTGTGTTGGCATTGAAGTAACATGTCAAGTACCCTTGTTACCTGTGTCTATTAAACATGCATTTCAAAATATTGTCCTCTTTAAGTAGAGCCCGACTTCTCTTAGTGTTTGTGCACACCTGTGTATCTCCCCCAGGAGTTTCAGCTTATGTTAAAGTGTCTCAGGTAGCTAATGACTGAAAAAGTACTGTGAATTCTATTTAGTAAGAAATTTCAGAACTGCTCCTATAGCCTGTTGGCAGAAGTAAAGAATTATGTAAGGCAAGTGGGGGGAAACCTGAAATTTTGTTGGTCTCAAGTCTTACCCTATTGTTTGAGCCTCAAAAAAAAATTTACTGAATCAACTTACCATGTTGCTAAATAATGCAATGATTGTATTGCTCATGTTTTAAGGAGAAGAGAGGTATAAACCGCATTCTTGGCCTCAGAATTCCATAGAAAAACACTTCTGCCAAGGTTACCTGCCTGTAAAGACCCAAGATTATATCCCATGTTTGATAATTTAATGTTTGGAACATAGTAAGCACAGATTTATGGTCTATTAACATTTAGGTATCACCAGCTATTTATCTTTTATTTTCTTGCTAGCTGCGTATACAACTGTGAAAGCTTAAGGCACTGTAGATTGCCATTGGGTCAGTCCTTAAAATTAATATTCCTGAGATTGCATTAAAGGAAAGAAAATATTAAAATATGTTTATGCTATATTCATAGAAGCTTACACATGGAAACAGAAATACATGCAACACATATAAATCTTTTTGTTTACATATGCAACTTTTCTTCCAGCCATGATAAGGTGCCCTAGAAACATTCACTAGTCTTTGTAACACCCCAGAGGGTAAGTAGCAAGAATTATTATCTTCATATTGCAGGTGAAATACCTAGGTAGGGGCAGATTAAATGACTTAGCCAGGTCACTCTCTAAGTCAGTTATGAAGCTAGAAATAAAACTCCAGGCTCTTGACTTTTGGTTCCTACACAAGTTTCAGACCCATCAGTATTTGTGCTTCTTCTCCTCACTTGAAAAGTAACCATTGATGTAAATCCTGTCCCTGTTAAGGAAATCTTGCTGTGTGGCACTAGCACACATGATACTGAGTCCCCGATGGGCAGTTAAGAGGGTACTCTGCTGTTGCAATGAACAAGCTCAGGTAGCAAAAGGATATTGTTAAGCCAGTTTCTTGCAGACCAGGCCCTGTGAAGAACATTATCAGAAGTTTCCATAACTTCAGAGAAAGTATTTTCATCTACTTTCTTACATTAGTTTCTCTTGAATAATTTCAGATTGCCCCTAGTGTTGGAATCAATCTTCTGAAAGGCTTGGTCCCTGTCCTCAGGAAGTGTATGTCCTACCCAAATTAAGACCCGCTTAATCATAAACAAAGTAAGCATTAACATTAGTCTAGCCCTTCTGCACATATTCTCTTCCTCTCTCTTTGATCTTATTTTCTAATTTCTGGCTAATTTGATTAGTCTTGAACACCAGCGAGTGGCCAGAACCCTCAGCATTTCTCTTCCACAATGGCAGGCTGTAAACAGACTCTCAGACCCTCATTTGCGTGCTTGTCTGTCCGTCAGCAGGAGCTAGGATCAAATCACGTCCAGTCTCTGCTTCCTCCTCCCCAGGTTGGCACACGAGGGGCTGACGGCTCACGTCACAAAGGTACTCCGTGTTCTGGTGCCTTTTTTCTGTGGAATAACTCCTTCTGGTATGACTTCACTTTTCTGTTAGTGAGCGCTTTCCCCCATAAATATGCCTGAACAGGTGTTACTCTGCTGCTAACTGAGTTTCCAGCTGTCCTCCTCCAACACAGACCCAGCAAAATCTGTTGTTTCGTCCTTTTAGGCAGACTAGAGAAGCGCCTAGCCTGAGATGGAGGTCTTCCTTGCAGGATATGGCCGTTCTGCTGCCAGAAGATGGTCCGGAAAGCCTGGCTGGCTAACAAAGACAGGCCTTCAGCGGCTGGGTGTAGTTCCAGTTCTGCATCCCCTTTGGCAGAAACACAGAGGCTGCTGCAGTATGGCCAGCCAGCGAAATTAGGAAATAAGGACCTCTTTTATTTACTCAGGCTGCTGAATCATGGGCATTCCTGTCTGCTTGGAGAAAAGTCAGGCGGCTCTACTTTCCACTGAAAGTCTCAGGAGTGTTGGAGACTTTCATCTCGGAGTGTTCACACACTTGTTTTAATGTGCTTTATGGAAATGGTGAAACTCAGCAAGTACAGTTGCTGTAGAAAAACATCTGCACTAACCATGCACACACATTTGCATCTTTAAATAGACTTTTTAGGCCACAGAGCTGGTTTCTAGCAAAGCTTTTTCGGCAGTAAGAGCTACAGCTCTCGGAGAGTCAGCTCAAGTGAAGTGACTGGTTTCAAAAATTAAAATTTAACATGGACATGTTAAGTACTTCACATTGAAATGCAGAAAACTTGCCATCACACAGAAAGACAGTCCCTGTAAGTAGCACTTAGTGCCGAAGGGAAAAAAAGTTAAAGTTGATTCAGGAACCTGAGTTGAAAGAATCTTCTACAGTTTCTTCCACGTGTAAAAAGAAATTGACATCGTTTAAACCTATATTCACCATTTAAGCTTAGTTTGCACTGTGGCTGCCAAAAAGCCTAAGTTAATGGGGAGGGATAACTCTCAAAGTCTTAGGTAGACCTCAGAGTATGTTGGCGGGGAGACCATCACCACAAAAGTCTTGGAGGAGTCTGATACCTGAAGAGTGTGGACCAACCCGCTGGGAGTAGTGAGTCCCTGTGTGTTCTTTGGAGAATACAATCCATTTACAGTACTGGCAAATGAGAGTTTTTACATTTTATATTTTAAAGCAGAAATCAGCCTTTCAGGGACGCTTTATTTATTTTTCTAAAAGTATTATTCCTTGCTCAAACTATTTACTTATGCTCAATCCCCACGCCTTATGACTTCTAGAGGGGGTTTTGTGCAATTTCCTTTACAAAGACAAGTAATGGGGACTGGAGAGAAGAAAGAAAAGGCTTCTGCTCTCTTGAATCCTGGTTAAAACCTTGATCCTAACCTTCAGCTCACTTGACATGTCATTGAAATTTACAAGCTTAAGGGAACAGTTATATAATAGATATAGTCAGGCATGGACCACAGACAAGAACCTGATTTAAGCCTGGTGTTAGGGATTGCATAATTTTTATAATGGTCCATTGCTCTATAATTCTTTATGTATTTGTAAAAAATATATCATACCTGGACACAATCTGCAATTTAATTATAAATTCACTTGCTCAATTTTCAAGCTCAATAGTTATATCCTTCTAGGCTGGATGCATTACAAATTCTGATTCACTGTTTTTCCCAAATGTATAAATGAGAAGATGTGTTTGAAAATATTTTTTAAATGAAATAGCAGGATTTAAGCCTAAAAGATAAATGTGAAATGTGGTAGATTTTACCTAGAATGTTGAGTACATTTAATAGATGGCCTTTTTTTTCAATTAGGGTAAATATTTGAAACCTTGATTTGTTTCAGGTATATTAGCTTTAGGTGACAACACTTTTTTAAGGGGAAAACTAGATCATTATTGAGTTTTTTTGCTTTTAGCTAAATTTTTTTTTGTATGTTGAGTGGTGAGTTGAGTTTATCTGCATATGTTCCTGGTGTATTCACTTTAAGTATAAATCACATCCACATCCATCAGACCCTTTCTTATGCTGGAAACATGTTGGGTTATAGAGTCATATAAATGAGGATGCAAAATCATGCGGTTTTCAACTTGTATGGCGAAGCTTTGTTGCAGTGGGCAGGGATCCAGGAATGGTGTTTGGTTGTTTTCTCAGAGTGAGAGGGTTGCCATCTGGCATTGATAGTGAGATGGTGTTGTCATCAGTTTCTAGATGCAGGAAAGGAATGATCCTCATCTGTTTCCTGTGGATAAGGAAGAGGCTGACAATCTAGTAAAATCTTGTTACCTTAAAGAAAGCAGACATGGAATTCGTTTACATAATGCTCACCAGTTTCTACTTTTATATTAATCATTTAGCTTGCTAGTGAACTTCAGCTTTGAAGAATTTAAAAACTTATTTGAACATACTCTAATTGAATACCATTAGAATATTCTAATAATGCTCTAACTGAGCCTCTTATTCTAACTGAAACACTATCCCCACCAGCTCCACTCCATGGTCTTTACTTGTGTGTTTTTTTGAAAAATCGTGCTCCTTTGGAGAGTGGAAAGCTTTTAAAATTTCTTCTGATCTTGAATAAAAGGTTATGAAAAGCAAAAAAGAGGTTTCACAACCTGCTTTGAGATGGTCTTATTTTCCACTTGGATATCAAGAAAGCAACAGAAATAACAGTGCACATTTGCTAAGAACATAGTTTTTAAAATCACCTAATATAAGGTAACGTTCCTTTATGGATAACTTGCTAAGTTTATATCTGGCTCTCAGTCTTGTTTGTCTTCTTTTTGTCACTCATAAATCTTTCAGCATTTACCATAATCATTTATCACTTTTCCTGTTTCCAGTTTTTCACAAGTTGCTTTGTCTCTGCTCACCTCAAAGTGCAGGTCCTGTTTAGCTAAGGAAGTTCAGGCTGCTGAAGCTTTTGCAAAAGGAAGATATGGTGGGCCACCTCTTGAACTTTCCAAACAAAATACACTATTAAAATCTGGCCCTTGTGAAACTCTCATTTTTTCTTGATCCTAGCTGATCCTAGCTACATGTAATATCTAGCAGTACCCTTCTAACATTTAATAATCCATTTTCTGGCCTATGGAATTCGAATTTCAGTTATTGAAGAAATCCTGGTTATCTTTCATTACACAAGACATAATTATTATTGTGTTTTCTGTCTTCTTTCATGTGCTTACTTTTTAATATTTTTTTGCTGAAAGCAATAAGGTCTGTATCAATAAGAACCCCGTAACAGATTTTGGTCTGCAGAATTGCCTTTTTATATAAAAACAAGCAAAATGCAGAGGGAATTTTTTATTAAATATTAGACATCTGGGTTGACTGCATTAATTTTAAATCATTCCTGTAATATTTCCTCTTTTCATTTGGTTCTTCAGATGCTCACATAATATGCAAATCATTTTAGAATGAATACAAAAGAAACATTAAATATATTAAAATCTGCATTTTAATAAAATTGTCAATGTGTAATACATACCTTGCTTCTAAGGAAGAATGATAAAAAGTAATAAAAGGGTAATTTAGACATAGAACTATGTAATATCCTCTTATATTTTACAACTCAACAAAAAGTAAATGCAGAATAACGGCTCTGGGCTCAGATTTGAAAATGTCTCACTCAAATATTCTCTCTTTTCATTTTTTTTTTTCTTGAAAGATTCAAGAGGGCCCAACTCTGTGTGCTGGTTGAAATGCTACGGTAAACTCACTCTTGAATCTCAACATGTCAGATGAAATTTGTCATTGTTTCTTGTTGCAGATGGAGTGGATGTTGAAGATGATCCGACTTGCTCTTGGCCAGCTTCCTCACCTTCTAGCAAGGATCAGACTTCCCCTAGCCATGGAGAAGGTTGCGATTTTGGAGAGGAAGAAGGTGGCCCTGGGCTTCCATACCCATGTCAATTCTGTGACAAGTCGTTTAGCCGCCTCAGCTACCTAAAGCACCATGAGCAGAGTCACAGCGACAAACTGCCTTTCAAATGCACCTACTGCAGTAGGCTGTTCAAACACAAGCGCAGCCGAGATCGCCACATAAAACTCCACACCGGGGACAAGAAGTACCACTGCAGTGAATGTGATGCTGCGTTTTCCAGAAGTGATCACTTGAAGATCCACTTAAAGACTCACACGTCCAACAAGCCATATAAATGTGCCATTTGTCGCCGTGGGTTTCTGTCCTCTAGTTCCTTACACGGACACATGCAGGTTCATGAGAGGAACAAGGACGGCTCTCAGTCCGGTTCCAGGATGGAGGACTGGAAGATGAAGGACACTCAGAAGTGCAGTCAGTGTGAGGAAGGCTTTGACTTCCCGGAAGACCTCCAAAAACACATTGCAGAGTGCCACCCCGAATGCTCCCCAAATGAGGACCGAGCGGCCCTCCAGTGTGTCTACTGCCACGAGCTCTTCGTAGAGGAGACCTCCCTCATGAACCACATGGAGCAGGTGCATAGCGGGGAGAAGAAGAACTCATGCAGCATTTGTTCTGAGAGTTTCCACACAGTTGAGGAACTGTACAGCCACATGGACAGTCACCAGCAACCGGAGTCATGCAATCACAGCAACAGCCCTTCCCTGGTCACGGTGGGCTATACCTCCGTGTCCAGTACGACTCCAGATTCCAACCTCTCAGTGGACAGCTCAACCATGGTGGAAGCTGCCCCGCCAATCCCAAAGAGTCGAGGGAGGAAGAGGGCCGCTCAACAAACCCCTGACATGACTGGTCCCTCGAGTAAACAAGCAAAAGTTACCTACAGCTGTATTTACTGCAACAAACAATTATTTTCAAGTCTTGCAGTTCTGCAGATTCACCTGAAAACTATGCACTTAGATAAGCCAGAACAGGCCCATATTTGTCAGTATTGCTTGGAGGTCCTGCCTTCACTCTATAACCTAAATGAACATCTTAAGCAAGTGCATGAAGCTCAGGACCCAGGTCTGATTGTTTCTGCCATGCCTGCCATTGTCTACCAGTGTAACTTCTGTTCCGAAGTTGTCAACGACCTCAACACTCTTCAGGAACACATCCGATGTTCTCATGGATTTGCAAACCCTGCAGCTAAAGATAGTAATGCATTCTTTTGTCCCCATTGCTATATGGGGTTTCTCACTGACTCTTCCCTGGAAGAGCATATTAGACAGGTTCATTGTGACCTCAGTGGCTCCCGATTTGGGTCTCCAGTGCTTGGGACTCCCAAAGAACCAGTAGTAGAAGTCTATTCTTGTTCCTATTGTACAAATTCGCCAATATTCAACAGCGTTCTTAAACTGAACAAGCATATCAAAGAGAATCATAAAAACATTCCCTTGGCCCTGAATTATATCCACAATGGGAAGAAATCCAGGGCCTTAAGCCCCCTATCTCCTGTGGCCATAGAGCAGACATCTCTTAAGATGATGCAGGCAGTAGGAGGTGCACCTGCACGTCCCGCTGGAGAATATATCTGTAATCAGTGTGGTGCTAAGTACACATCCCTAGACAGCTTTCAGACTCACCTAAAAACTCATCTCGACACTGTGCTTCCAAAATTGACCTGTCCTCAGTGCAACAAGGAATTCCCCAACCAAGAATCCTTGCTGAAGCATGTTACCATTCACTTTATGATCACCTCAACGTATTACATCTGTGAGAGTTGTGACAAGCAATTCACATCAGTGGATGACCTTCAGAAACACCTGCTGGACATGCACACCTTTGTCTTCTTTCGCTGCACCCTCTGCCAGGAAGTTTTTGACTCAAAAGTCTCCATTCAGCTCCACTTGGCTGTGAAGCACAGTAATGAAAAGAAAGTCTATAGGTGCACATCTTGCAACTGGGACTTCCGCAACGAAACTGACTTGCAGCTCCATGTGAAACACAACCACCTGGAAAACCAAGGGAAAGTGCATAAGTGCATTTTCTGCGGTGAGTCCTTTGGCACCGAGGTGGAGCTGCAATGCCACATCACCACTCACAGTAAGAAGTACAACTGCAAGTTCTGTAGCAAAGCCTTCCATGCGATCATTTTGTTAGAAAAACACTTGCGAGAAAAACATTGTGTATTCGAAACCAAGACACCCAACTGTGGAACAAATGGAGCTTCCGAGCAAGTGCAGAAAGAGGAAGTGGAGCTGCAGACTTTGCTGACCAACAGCCAGGAGTCCCACAACAGTCACGATGGGAGCGAAGAAGACGTTGACACCTCTGAGCCTATGTACGGCTGTGACATTTGTGGGGCAGCCTACACTATGGAAACTTTGCTGCAGAATCACCAGCTCCGAGACCACAACATCAGACCTGGAGAAAGTGCCATCGTGAAAAAGAAAGCTGAGCTCATTAAAGGGAATTACAAGTGCAACGTGTGCTCTCGAACCTTCTTCTCCGAAAATGGCCTCCGTGAACATATGCAGACCCACCTAGGCCCTGTCAAACACTACATGTGCCCTATTTGCGGAGAGCGGTTTCCCTCCCTTTTAACTCTTACTGAACACAAAGTCACGCATAGTAAGAGTCTTGATACTGGAAACTGCCGGATTTGCAAGATGCCTCTCCAGAGTGAAGAGGAGTTTTTAGAGCATTGCCAAATGCACCCTGACTTGAGGAATTCCCTGACAGGCTTTCGCTGCGTGGTGTGCATGCAGACAGTGACCTCCACCTTGGAACTCAAAATCCATGGGACATTCCACATGCAAAAGACAGGGAATGGGTCTGCAGTTCAGACCACAGGGCGGGGCCAGCACGTCCAAAAACTGTACAAGTGCGCATCTTGCCTCAAAGAATTCCGTTCCAAGCAAGATCTGGTGAAACTTGATATCAATGGCCTGCCATATGGTCTGTGTGCCGGCTGCGTGAATCTCAGTAAGAGCGCCAGCCCAGGCATTAACGTCCCTCCCGGCACGAATAGACCAGGCTTGGGCCAGAATGAGAATCTGAGTGCCATTGAGGGGAAAGGCAAGGTGGGGGGACTGAAGACGCGCTGCTCTAGCTGCAACGTTAAGTTTGAGTCTGAAAGTGAACTCCAGAACCACATCCAAACCATCCACCGAGAGCTCGTGCCAGACAGCAACAGCACACAGTTGAAAACGCCCCAAGTATCACCAATGCCCAGAATCAGTCCCTCCCAGTCGGATGAGGTAACTCGCCTTTTTTAATGTTTGCTATTTAACCTCCTCAAGAAACGGTCCCTGCTTTATGTTTACACTCTCCACAGCTTTATTTATTGTCATGGGCCAAAAGATGCTTAGATTGAAATGCAGTGGGTTTTTTTTCCCCCATAGCCATTAGCTAGCAATTACTTGCTTCTTGATAAGCAGCATTTTGGCTTGAATGGTGCAAAATAGGACTAATTCCAGTCTCCCTAGGATATTGTCTTCTCTATGACTGAAGAGACCAGCGCTCATGCCAACACTACTGAGATCTGGAATCTCAGCATAGCTTCACCGTGAGTTGAAATCCCCAGCTATGACTTGTGTGTATGGCAGAGAGATAATGACACAAAAGTAAGATGCTATGAGCCACCATGCTGGCTTAGAGTAAATTAAAAAGAATATATATATTTGGGGATAACAAATTGGGTAGGGGTGGCTTTTTAATACCATGTTGTCAACACTCACTGTTTTTCTTTGTCTTCTGGGTAGAGAGGAAAATACTTCCTCACAACAGGATTTTTTAAAAACCCCTACATTTATTAAGCACCACATGCCCATTATTCTGTTTAAAGACACTATCCCTGAGTTTGAGGCCTACTCTCTGGGTTTCAAAATCAATGTGTGAGTTTTTTTTTTCCTCCTTAGTTTCAGAGTAGTTTTCTGCTTTCTTTGCCATGACGAGTACAAAAAAACAAGTTCATTTACAATGAAATCATTTCATAAGTCATCATTTCTTAGTAGCTGAGCAGAGGATGGCTCATTTTAATATTTCTTTATGCTTTATCACCTGGTTTCTAAAAGCTCTTTCCACTTCCCTACCTGCCCCTATCTGGAGATCCATCCAAATGAAAACCCCAGGGAGATCCTTCTCCCTTCAGTTTGGGGTTACTGCATTTTCCTTATCTTGTCTCTGCACTCACACCCTGGCGGAGGCCCCCCTGTGGCTCCCTGCAGATAGCCATCAGTCAGCTGGCAGGGGCGGGCTGAGAAGACTGAGACAGAGCCTGGCCTCACAAAATGTGGCATCTGTGTGGCAGGCAAACTCCCAAACTTTGAAGCCACTTTCCCCCTTCTCCCCTCCCCAAGTAAATCTGCACTTTTCTCTCATTTAAATACATGAAATCCTTTCAAACTGCTGAGGACAGCTGGAAGAACATAGCTTTGATTATGGCTCATAGCTCATGGGTTGGATCAAATTGTTTCTTTTGAAACAAATATTAGTAGTTAAAAGCATATGAAATGAGGGTTTTCCAAGTTTTTACTTTGGAATTTTTTAAACCTATAGAAAAGTTAAAGGACCAACACAGCGAACACGTATGTGTGCCTGTGTATGGGTATCCCCAGGTCCTCCAGATAAGAATATTTTGTAGCGTTTTCTCTCTCTCTGCACCCCTTTTTAAAATCAACTTCAGCCACATGAAAGAAAGTTGCAGGTATCATGACATCTCCTAAGAATAAGGGTATTTTTTTGGTCAATTATGACATCATTAGCTAAAGCAATTCACTAAATTAAAAAAGGAAATTAAGTAATCCCATAATATCGTCTGTAAGAGGTTCATATTTAAATTTCCTCAGTTGTCCCCAAAATGTCTCATATTTTTAAGTTTTTGAATGAGAATTCTTAAAACATTAAGGCAGAAAATTACTCTTCTCCTTTGTTTTTATTTTGTAATGCTTAACATATGCCTACAAGAGATTGATACTCATGTTTAATTTACAAAGTGTGTAAAGTTGATTTTAAATGACTGCATTAGTCTATGTGTCTGTGTGTGTGATTTTGGTGTTGCTTGTGCATTTTAAATGAAGCATAGCTGGACTCTCTTGTTTCTTAGTAGATTGTTTATGAAAGGGCATATGCCTGTGTCTTCTTATCTGTTCATGGTTTGTATTTTCTGATATTTATGAATTGCTGTATATTATAATAACATCTAAGAGGAAATATTTCAAAAACGAATGAGGATATATAAATAGTATTTACACATTAAGTTGGTTAGAGTTACTCGATGAGGAGAATTTATCATTAAGGCTCGAATGACACCTAAAATCTTAGTGATATTTAGAAAGCCTATCTTTATCCTGCACTTACATAGGATAATACTTCAAATATTTTTTAAAATACTTGTTTAAGTTTTACAATTGCATTTTTAAAGCACCTAATGACTAAGGGTCAAAAATGACTATGCAGTCGAGTACCTCCCTATGAAACCTGATTAATAAGAGCTTAGAGTGGTATGCTTAATTGACGAGATATTAGGATTTAGTTTCAGATATTTCTTTGTGCCTCAAAAGTTCACTAATTTGTTCAACATTTTAATCATCGTTACTATCGCCATTTTTAAATTCATCATACTATTTGTTATAAAATTTTGTGTGATACTCTCTACAATTAAATATGTACAATAGACCATATTATTTAGACTAATACAGAAAATTATCTAAATATACACAAAGTTTTACAAAAAGAAGCCTAAAAATAATATGTCAGCAAGAAAAATACAAAATAAATACTCATTTGTTCACATTCTTTGTTAGCCAAGTTAAATTTCTATAAGTTCTCATTTTGAGGAGTTTGTGCATTTTTTCCAGATTAGGTAAAATGAAATGTTATTATATAAGTCTTTGTCAAAAGACAGCTGTATCATATAGGAATAAATTTTATCACAAAAAGAAATGTGACGTATATGTCTGTTGACTTAGATGCCCTAGGTAGCAATTGAAGGACTTAGCAACATAGGTGGTATTTTCATCTCTTCTTCTTGCTGAGGCTTGAGACTCCAGAAGTGAAAAGAAAATCACAGGAGATAATAAAACCTGGATACATAGGTATGGTCAAGAACAAGGTTAGATTTTTCTGGACCATGACTTAGAATTACATAGAATATTGGTAAACGTTTGTGTACATCTTTCAAAGACTAAAAAGAATATTATATGATTGAGACTAGGATACCTAATTAAAAGAGATTTAAACTTAAATATAAATCTGGGAAGGATAAGTACTATATAAAACCCTGCAATCCAAAAAATGGATGAAAGACAAGGCATGCAACACTAAAAGAAGGATAATTGTTGGTAGCTGTTATGTAATAGAGAGATTTGAAATCGAAGACAGATCTGAGTTTGAATCCCATTTCTTCTGCCTAATGCTTTCTGAATTTGTGAAAAATGTTTTCTTTGTGCCAGAATCCTCAGATTATTAATCTAAATTTGCAGTGAAGATTTTGTTTTGAATAAAATATTTTGGAGAACCTATTCATTTTTCTTTGCTCCTCAAAGGTTGAGTGTGATAGAAATTTACACATAACCTACAATAAATGATTCCAGGGATGGTAAGGTTAACTGGGGACAGGAAGAACACTGGCCCTTTAGCTGTTTCCACACATGAAGCACCTTGCAGTTATTGACATTTACTATACATTGAATAAATGTTGATTCTTCTGGAGTTCATGGGCACTGTCTACTCAGGGGCTGCCCCATCTGGACCTCAGAATGTTGTCTCATGACTTTGAAGTTCTACAGTAGATTTTGGAAACACGTATTCTTGTGCCTCCTTTTTCTAGTGTGCTTCTTAGTCAAGTTTCCCTGAGCAATTATTTACTCACATTTCAATTCACACTGTCCTCACCAGTCCTTTGAAATTGCTCTTGCCAGCATTACCATTATCCTCATGATCTCCATGTCACGAGATGTGCATAGGGTGCCACAGAATCAAAATAGAAGGAACAGTGTAGACCATCTGACTCAGCCACTTTATTTTACAGACAAGAAAACAGGGGCGGGTAAATAGAGGATTGTCTAAGATCACACAGCCAGTAAGTGGTAGGCAAGGGGTTAGAGTTCAGGTCCTAACTCCAGGTTCAGGATTCTCTTTCCACAATCCCGTGGCACTTTCCTCTAGCTGCAGTTGAATCCTCGTCTTTTCTACAGCATCCTCTCGGTACTTCTGTCTTCTTTCTCTTCTCCTTCAGTTCCCTCACCCATTGCCCAGGATCTTCTGCATTCGTCACTTTATTGCAGCTGACTCCAAGGGCTCTTCTGGCCTAATTGACCAATGCATTGTACTTAGAGAAACAAAAAGATAGTATATCTTAGTTATTATTTTCTCTAAGCACTTGTCACTGTTGGCCAGTCCACTTTTATGGGGCCTCTGTCTTCCTTCCTGGCTTCCTGGTTGCCTCTGTGAACGCCCTGTGGCCTCTCTTTCTTTTGCTAGCCCCTTCCTGTAGGTTTGTGTCCCCCTCATTGCTCTCAGTCTGCATATCCCCTCCATGGGGCCTCCTTCACTCCCAGAGCTTGAACGACCACCTTTTACTGACCGCTCTCCAAATAGTGTATCCAAGGGACAGGAGGGGACCTTTGGGAGCTGGTGGGAACACTCTTTATCTTGATGCCTGTGGTGGTTACGTGACTGCATGCATTTATCAGTACTCAGCAGATTTAAAATTGGTTTATTATTTTTGGGGGATTACACCTCAATGAAGCTAATTTTATTTTATTTTATTATTTATTGATTTGAGACAGGATCTCACTCTATCATCCAGGCTGGAGTGCAGTGGTCCAATCATGGCTCACTGCAGCCTTAACCTCCCAGGCTCAGGTGATCTTCCTACCTCAGCCTCCTGGGTAGCTGAGACTACAGGCTCATGCCACCATGCCTGGCTGATTTTTTGTATTTTTGGTAGAGACGAGCTTGCCATGAGGAGTTCAAGACCAGCTTAGGCTCAAGCAATCCACCTGCCTCAGCCTCCCAAAGTGTTGGGATTACAGACGTGAGCTAATTTTAAACAGCAATGATGTCTCCAACTCACATCTTTGCTCTGAGTTTCGGACTCATATAAACAGCTGCCTGCTACACGTATCCACTCACATGTTCCCTTGAACTTCAAACTCAGTGGGTCCCAAATTGAACTCAGCACCTTTTCTCTAAACCTGCATTTTTTCTTATGTTTTCTATTTCACCTGTAGGTCCATCAATCTTCTCAGTCACTTCCTTTCTACTCTGCATCATTTGGTCATCAAGCCATCTTGACTGCAGCTCATATGTACAGTTGACTCTTGAACATTCCAGGAGATAGAGGCACTGACCCCTCACTCGGTCAAAAATCTGCATATAACTTTGACTCCCTCAAAACTTAACTACTAATAGCCTACTTATCAATAACATAAACAGTCAGTTAACACATACTTTGTTAGTTATATGTATTACACACTGTATTCTTACAATAAAGTAAACCAGAGAAAAGAAAATACTAGTAGGAAGTCATAAGGAAGAGAAAATCTGTCCATTAAGTGGAAGTGGAGCATCATTGAGGCCTTCATCTTCATTGTCTTCAAGTTGGGTAGGCTGCAGAAGAGGAAGAAGAGGAGGGTTTGGTCTTGCTGTCTTGGGGGTGGCAGAGGCAGAAAATACACATATAAGTGGACCCATGCAGTTCAAACCTGTGTTCTTTGAGGGTCAGCTATTTTTCTTTTCTTTTTTTTGAGATGGAGTGTCGCTCTTGTTGCCCAGGCTGGAGTGCAATGGCGTGATCTCGGCTCACCACAACCTCTGCCTCTCAGGTTCAAGCGATTCTCCTGCCTCAGCCTCCTGAGTAGCTGGGATTACAGGAATGAACCACCATTCCCGGCTAATTTTTTTTTTTTTTTTTGTACTTTTTAGTAGAGACGGGTTTTTTTCTCTGAGACGGGGTTTCACTCTGTGGCCCAGGCTTGAGTACAGTGGTGGGATCATGGGTCACTGCAGCCTCAACCTCCTGAGCAATCCTCCTGGCTCAGCCTCCTGAGTATCTGAGACTATACAGGTATGCACCACATGTCCAGCTAATTTTTTTTTTTTTTTTTTTTTTAGTAGGCTCTAGGTCTCATTATGTTGGCCATGCTGGGCTCAAGTGATTCTCCTGCCTTGGTCTCCCAAAGTGCTGGGATTACAGGCGTGAGTCACTGCACCCAGCCAACTGTTTTTCTTGAATCAACTCCTCCCACCATCCCCTTACCACGTTTTAAGTTCAATCTCTGATCTTCTTTTCCTGAGCAACTGAAGCAGCTTCATTTGGTCCTTCTGACTTGAGTCTCATCATTTTCAAATCCATCTCCACACCACTGCCAGAACCATCCATCTAAAACACAAATCTGTCTAGCATGTCCCTTCCTATTTGAAACATTGTAAGTGTTCTGCTCCTCCATCCCCATAGGATGATATAATAATCCTTTTATTGTGAAATACAGGACCCTTCAGGTTTCGGCTTCCCCTTCTTTTCCCTGCCCTCTCCTTGTTCTATAATTGGAAGCACTTTAATTAACCACACATAACATATTGTCTCTGTGTCTTACTGAGGCTGTCCTGTTTCTTCTCCCCAAATAACCTCTCTCCTCTTGACTGTCTTCTACCTTCCAGAAGGCTGTCCAGTTTATCCTTTCTTTGGAGATCAACTATTCTAGAAGGCCGTCTATGAGCCTGACTCTCCATCCCAAGCATCTCCCTATCCCCTCAATGCCCTGTGCACATAATATGGAGTAAATATCACATGAAAATTGTTACACTGCTTTGTGATTATCTATTACATTGTCTTTTCCTCTGATTAATTTCCTGGGACAAGAACTTACTCAGTCTCATATTCTTGGTACCTCTGACAGTGCCAGGCCCATATTAGGCAAAGGCCTCACTGCATGGGTATCATGCCATGGAGCTTGAATGTGCCTGGTGGCCCTCCCAAAATATCTTCTTATTTTTGCAGGACAAATGACCACCTAGATTTTTCATCCACGAAACCTTTGTCTGAAGTGTCGTATGTATACCCTAGACTCCTGGTTCTCTCTCCTGAAACGTTTTCCTCTTCCAGACTTCCATCATTTTAGTAAAGGGAACCACTCTACACCCAATTACTCAAGCAAGAAACCTGTGAATCATTCCTCATTCCTCTTTTCTCTCATTCTCCATGTTTAATCCATCAATGAATGCTGTTGATTCCACCTCCAATAAGTATCTTCAAATATCTCATCCACTTCTGTATACCTTCAAAGCCATAATTTTAGTCTAGGCTGCAATTGTTTCTCGTCTGGATACCGCAGTAGCTTCCTAACAGATCCTCTCCTTCATCTTCTGCCTACTTCCAGTCCATTCTTCATGCTGCAGTTGGAAGCGTAGACCTGTAAATTAAGTGAAGCCACTTAAAATTTTTTCTTGGCTTCCCACTTTCTCAAATGAACCCCAACGCCTCACCAGCTTACAAAGTCATGGGCTCTCTGGCTGTGGCAGGCTATTCTCACTTCCTTCTGGCAACTCTTCCTTCTTAACTCTGCCCAGGTCCCGAACATGTGCTGCTTCCCCACTTTATCACCTGAGCTGCTCTTCCCAAACAGCCTGTCTGTTCTGCTGGCTCTTTCTCGTCTGTCAGGTTGGCCTTCCTGAAAACCTTATCAAAGGTGGTCTCCCCTTTAGGATTTTCTTTTAAAAATGTCATTATTTGTTCACTTGGCCGGGCATGATGCCTCATGCCTATAATCCCAGCACTTTGGGAGGCTGAGGTGGGAGGATCATTGAGGCCAGGAGTTTGAGACCAGCCTAGCCAACACAGCAAGATCCTGTCTCTACAGAAATGAAAAATTAATCAGGTGTGGTGGTGCACACCTGTAGTTCTAGCTACTCAGGAGGCTGAAGTGGGAGGATTGCATGAGCCCAGGAGCTCAAGGCTGCAGTGAGCAGTGATAGCATCGTTGTACTCCAGCCTGGGCAACAGAGTGAGACCCTGTATCAAGGAAAAAAGCCCTATTTCGTTCTTCTCCTTTCTCATCTCTGAATGCCCATCAACTTATCATAAGGGCTCAGTAAATGTCAGTTGAATAAATGATTACAGTGTAAGTCCTTCAGAGTAACACAAAATGGTGTATACTTTATTTTCAGTTACATCTAGTTACTAATACATATGGGTATAGGTCATTTAGCCTAAAACTATTTTAAAGTTAGGTTTGATCTAAAAATATTAAAATACAGTAGAAGGTTTGAAGTTTGTAACAATCCAAAGTTCATCTTTAATATGAAGATCTGTTTTAAGTGTCTTAGAATCAATATTTTTTATGGTTTTTGTATGGAAGATGGAAATGTGCATGATGACAATTCAGAACCTACTCAAGTCCCGGAGTTCTGTTTTGTATTGTTCTGTTCATCAGAATTTCCCTATGAGGCTGAAAAAAACAGGTTGATTAAAAAATATTTTAAAGTTTTCAAATTTCAAATTGCTGATACTAAGTTTTGCTAAGTTAAATATGCAAAGAGCAAAAACTAAATGGGTTAAACTCCCTCTAAAGAGACAGTATTTAAAAAATTAAATAGAAAATTTACAGGACCAAATAAATTGATAAGGTTCAAGATGTTCTTGAAAGACAGTGAATTGCTCTGCCGAGTCCAATCTGTATTGTTGTTGTTATATTCAATATTTTTTTGCCATCTACAAAGTAATAGAACAGGGAGTCAACGGCCCTGGCACCAGTACCATGGGTTGGAATGTGGGAGCAGGTGCCTTGCATCCATGCTTTCTACCCAATTCCGTGATCACCTGATATTGATCATTGCCCCCATTATTGAATTTGCTGCATCTACCATTCCTAGATTTTCTGTACTTACCTCCAGTTCTAGACCTTTTGTTGATATTTTTTATATGGTTACAGTGACTTTTTAGAACTTATGAAATTCAAAAATAGGAATGTTTTTGTATTTCAAATTGCTGATTGCACATAATAACATTTATCCTTTTGGTATAGGCTAAAGGACTTTGGAATCATCTTGTGTCATCATAGAACTCTGTCTAGGAGAAACATTTCACATTTTTGACTGAGATTTTGTCAAGATGGAGATTAGTAAATATCTAGTCAGGATGATTTTAAATGATGAAAGAAAAGTGAAAGCTATATTCTGGATGTCTGGATCTCTTATTACGGTGTTGCTCTACCTACCACATGATGTAGGTGTAGTTTTCTAGTACATATACTTTGTATTTCTAGAAATTTAGCAGCCTAATTTTAAGAATCTTGCCAAAAGCTTTTAAAAAGCCTGAATAGCTGGTTCCCCTTATTTATACTTTTACAAACCTTTTTATGCCTTTTTATCTTTTAAATGTGCATGTTTCTAAAGGTTCTATTCTTAACCTACTTTTCTATTCTGAAATAGGAATTCCTATTTCCTATTACCTCATTATTATCCCATACAAATAAGCAAAATATGAAGTTTCAATTCTCAACTTCTGTTTAACTCCCAGTCTTAAATTTTCAGCTTCCCTTTTCACATTACCAGTTGAAGCTTCTGCTAGCCCTTTAATCAACTCCAACTATAATTTCATTTTTCTCTCATTTTGGTTAGTGTTTCGTCTTTCGCCTGGTCATTCCTGCCTGAAACTTTGTTTCTGTTTCCTATATGTTTTCTGTTCTCCTAACCTGTTAGGGCAGTCACTCCCCAGGAGCCATTGATTATTCTTTTGTAATTTCTCTTCTATCTGCATCTCCTGCATCCTTTCTCCAGGCCAAACTATATTAAATCTCAGCTGGTCTCCTTCACGTGCTTCCTATCATAAAGCTTATCTCAACAAACTTAAAACCTGAGGATCACACAAATCAAGTTCTCTGACTATAATACAAGTAACTTATAAATGAAAAGGATATCTTAAAATCATACATTTTAAAGTTTAAAACATACATTGAACAAAGAAGGCATAAAATAGAAATTAAAAATGCTGAAAACTGAAGGATAAATACATTTCAAAAGTTTCGAGATATAACTAAATGCACCACTTAGAGGGACAGTTGTTAGAAAATATACTTTAGAAAATAAGGAAAGCATACTATCACTGAAATATATCAACTTAACATAAATAGAAAACAAAGAAACAATGAACAACAAGGAGGCCAACAAAGTAAAAAGTTAGTTTTCTGAAAAGACTGACAGAGTTTACAGACTTCTGGTGAGATGAATCAGTAAAAAGAACCAGAGATAAATAATATTAATAATGAAAAGGGGAGCCTTACTTTGTACTCGCAGAAGTTAAAAAGCTAATAGGAGAAACATTACACATATCAAAATAACTATAAAAAGAATGCAATAATTCTTTTTTTGGGAGAATGAGGAGCAAAATGACTTTATTCATGTAAAGTTTAAGAATGGACAAAACTAATCTGTGATGATCAAAGTCAGAGTAGTTACTTCTGGGATCGTGTCAACAGGGAAGGAAAAGCAAGGCGTTACCTGGATGCTGGAAGTGTTTCGTATCTTCTCTATGTGTTGGTTACCCTGGTGAGTGATATCTGAAATTTCACCAAGCAGTATACTTAAGATTACTACAGTTTACTATATGTAAAGTTATTTCCCAATTAAAATTTTACAAAAAAATGCCAAATGAAGATAAAAGAAGAAAAAATAATACTATGAGTAACTTTATGCTAATGGTAGAGAATTTAAGTTACAGTATATAGAAACCATCTTAGAATAATATGTTACCAAAAGTGGCTCAAGAAAAAAAGAGAAGTATAATGATTCAATAAACATTAAAGAGTTTAATAAATTGTTGAAAATCTTTCCTCCAAAGAAAATATTAGGCTCAGGTGGCTTTCAAAATGAGTCCCCCTAAACATACATGTAATTTCAAAACTGTGCCAGAAAATACAAAATGAGAAAATACCTTTGTTCATTTGATGAATCTGATATGATCCTGATATCAAAACCAGACAAAAATACTGAAAAAGAGAAATGTAGGCCAACTTTATTCATGATTTTACATTTTAAAATTTTGAACAAAGTATTAGTAGCTAAATCCATGTATAAAAAAGAGAATACATTATGATTGAAATAGGTTTATCACAAGAATGCAAGGTGGGTTCAATTTCAGGAAATCAATTAATTTAATTTACCACATTAACAGATTAAAAGAGATAAATTATATTTTTATCTCAAAAGTCAATGGAAAAACTGTATTTAACATATTTTCATGATCAAAAAAGAACACTAAACTAAGAATAGGTGGGAATTCCCTTACCCTAATAAAAACTGTTTAAAATATTATGTTAAGCAAGCATTATAAATAATAGTTACATATAACCATTATTTTATAATATAATTATATATTTTATATAATTATAATGTAACTATAATATTATCATTATAATATATGTTATAATGTAACTATATTATTATACTTACAATATAATTTGCAGGGAAATTTTAACTAATATTTTATAATTAAAATTACTATTAAGGCATGCTGGGTGATGTAGCCTGTAAGCTAAGATAAAATCAAAATGAATTTGAGTATTAGAAAAAAGGTAGCACAAAAATTGAAAATATACAGATTATAATGTCATATACAGGTAATATGTTTGCATGTAAAACGACACCCAAAGAATCTAAAGACAAATTATTACAATAAAACTTTAGCAAAGTTGCTGGGTACCAAATCAACACATTTAAGTCAACTGGATTTGTATTCACTAGCAAAACCCAGAAAATACACATTTTAAAATAATCCCACTTATGATAGGGAGAAAAAAATAGGTACTTAGAAATCAATCTTACAAAATATATAAGACATTTATGGAAAAAATGATAAAACATTACTGAAATATTTTAAAAGACTTGAATAAATGATCAACTATAACTTGTTCGTGGAAGTTATAGGAAGACTCAATACTGTAAGTCTGTCAATTATCTCTAAATTGATCTATAGATTTAGTGCTATTCCAATGAAAATTTCAACAGGTTTTAAAATATATGTTTCTATACATATATATATATATATATTTTTTTTTTTTTTTTTTTTTTTTTTTTGAGACTAAGTCTCACTCTTTTGCCCAGGCTGGAGTGCAGTGGCGTGATCTTGGCTCACCACAACGTCCACCTACCGGGTTCAAGTGATTCTCCTGCCTCAGCCTCCCAAGTAGCTGAGACTACAGGTGTGCGCCACCATGCCCAGCTAATTTTTGTATTTTTAGTAGAGACGGGGTTTCACTATGTTGGCCAGGCTGGTCTCGAACTGCTGACCTTGTGATCTGCCCACCTTGGCCTCCCAAAGTGCTAGGATTACAGGCGTGAGCCACCATGCCCGGCCATTAAAATATTTTTTATATTTTTTTATTTTTTGGAACTTGATAAGCAGTTTCCAAAACATGTATAGAAGAATGAAAAGTCACATGACAAAGATATTCTTGAAGAAAAAGAATAGGCAGAGAAAATATTTGTCCCATTTTCTAGTCAATTTATAATAAATCTGCAGTGATTAGGATTATGCAGTATTAGTCCACAGAACCACACAGAGATTTCTCCAAAAAAGATATTACATGTATAAAATTCAGTGTAGAATAGAACTGCCTTTGCACATTAGTGGGGAAATGGATAAACTATTCAACTCATTATCTATATGGAATAAAATAAAATTGAATCTCTACTGACATGTATAAAAATTAGTGGTTTAAAGACAGATGTGTGAAAGGCAAAACCATAAACCTTTTAGTAAAATAAAAGAATATTTTTATCACCTTCTATAAGGGAATTATTTTGTAAACAAGCCTACACAATATAAATCACAAATAAATATGTTCAGCAACGTTAAAAATAATTTATGTTTACCAAACATTATATAGGGAGTGAAAACAAAAGCTACAGGTTTATAAAACAAATTTATAACACATAACTAGAAAAATGAATAGTTTCCAAAACTATGTAAGAAACAGCCAGAAACTGATAGAAAAACGCAAACTGCCATATAGGAAAATGGGAAATTGACATGAACAGAATTTCACAAATAGGAAGCATGAAGGTCCAGTGAACATGTGAAAATATGTATTGTCATTATTAATATAGAAAATGCAAATTTAGAGAAAGAGTAACGGATTGTCTGGGAGGGCTGCATAGGAAGCTGTGCAGGAGTCCAGGTATACAGGTGTTTAACAGTTAACTCTTTATACATTACCTATGTTATCAATGCTCTATTAGCATTTAATCTTTAACATAAAAACAAACTCCCCAAACTCAGAACCCTAAGTATATAATCAGTATCATTCACCATAAATAGAAGAATGAATACAAAATGATATTCTAAAATTTCTAGCCATATATTCTAACCCACAAAAGGCTCTGAGCCTGAAACCTGTTCATTACTACAAGTTTATTAAGTGTTGTAGAGGTATTAAAGACATATTAGCATCTCAGTTAATCTTTTTTCTTTTGTTATTGTTATTAGAGCAGTATCCATGTATTACACTTTAATGGGTATATATCTCACACTTCGGGGAATATTAGCATTTAGCATGAACTTTTTTATTCCTCATCTGGTACTTCAATTTGTGATAACAGATTTATTAATTCCTGCCATGCACAAGGCATTAGCTATCAGGTTTGTAAAGAGGAGAAGCTTTATACAAATATGGTTATTTGGATACATGTCTTTCTCCTCTGTGTATGTCTGGCAAGCTTATGTGAGAACAGGGAGACAGTATGCCTGGAGCAGAGTGAGCAGAGGACAGAGTCGTGGGAGAGAAGGTCAGAGAGCTGGAGAGAGGGGCAGAGGCTGGGCTTTGGCTTGGTAGCCTCCGTGGGTCTCAGGTTAGTTACTTGTATGCCATAGGTTCTTTGTATACACTTATAAATAATTGAAGCCTGGTAATTAAAATATTTGGAAGATGAAACAAAGAAGGAAGCATTTCTCTGAAAACTAAATAATAGTACAGGTTCTCAGAGCCACACATGAATAGAACATTAGACACCTCGTAAGTATGTGATATAGTATGCACTTCATGTCATAAAGAGATTGAGTGGCAGGCGAAGTCCTATAAAAATCCCCATATCAAGGCAAATAATTTATTTTATTGAATTAAACATTGTATTACATAAGCAAACCTTTAACTGAGTCTGTAAATTTTTTGTTATAGGGAGATTGCTGCTGTGGGCATGGGGAGTTTAAGGATATGCAGCATAGTATAGTAGAAGGAAAGATTGTCCTTAGGGAAAAAAAATGAGTTCATGTAACAGTTGACAGGGTCATCTATGTGATCTCAGCCAGTCCTTCCTAAGCTTCAGTTTCCTCGTTGCTAAAATGGGCATTCAACATACTTTACCCTCTTTATAAGGTATCATGAAAAGCAGATGGCATAGTCTATGAAAATTCTTGCTAAACATGAAGCACACTACCAATGTCATATGTGATAAATCATTTATATAGTATGTAATCTACACATATCCCTATTATGAATGTATGTATTATGTATACATATATTTATATAATTTTTTCAATTTGTTATTATAATGTAGAATTATTTCATCTAATGCTAGAACTATAGCTTATTTAGTCAAAGTGAATCTAAATGAGGAATCATATTTCCACAAAGTTGATGAAGTGGAAAAAACATAATTTAGTCTTAAAATCAAACTTAGAGGCAATGAAAATCAAGGAGCAAAAGAATGTAAAGACCACAGAAATAAAATGTTACTTTATTTGAGGTCAGAGATAGTGTCAGGTAACAATACATATAAAAGGTAGAAATGCATATAAATAAATGAGCATATAGGTGACAAATATAATCACAGTTAAGAAAGGAAAAATGCTCAATAGTATTATTGGATTGCAAGGGAGTTAACAACATCTTGGAGAAATAACATTTAAGTCAAGTAAAAATTGGACATGAAAGGTTTAGTAAGTGAATACCAAAATCAGGATTTCCACCCTCTAATCCTAGGAAACAAATGAGTAGCTTGAGAAGCAGTTAGTTTGAAAGGGCTATTACTTGCCTAAAATCCACCGGCGATGCCCTGTATGAATCACATACACAGTATTTACATACTGGGGGGAAAACGTAGTAAAAATTGTCTCTCTTTTTGGCCACGATTTGTAATTTAGATGTATAACCTCTTTATTTTAAGAATAGAAACTTGGCCGGACGCCATGGCTCACGCCTGTAATCCTAGCACATTGGGAGGCCGAGGTGGGTAGATCATGAGCCTGGCCAATATGGTGAAACCCCGTCTCTACTAAAAATACAAAAATTAGCCAGGTGTGGTGGCGCGCGCCTGTAGTCCCAGCTACTCAGGAGGCTGAGGCAGAAGAATCGCTTGAACCTAGGAGATGGAGGTTGCAGTGAGCCAAGATTGCGCCACTGCACTCCAGCCTGGGTGACAGAGTGAGATGCTGTCTCAAAAAAAAAGAAAAAATAGAAACTTATATTTTGAAAATTACTAATAAGTAAGCAATTGAGAGATATTTCAACACAAAGATACGCCATGATTTAGAAGTCGAGTGGCATCGTTAAATCTAACTTGACAAAGTCTGCTGTTAACATATTCATTTTAAGATAGATCTAAGGATTATCTTCGAAATTTTACATTTAAGTTCGGCTTAGGCAGTAGGAAGCAAAAATAAGCTGTATTAAAAGCTGTTGATACAGTCCAAGCAATGTAGCAAGACTTCGTCTCTACTGAAAATTTAAAGAAATTTAATGGGTTCAGTGGTGTGTGGCATGTGCCAGCAGTTCAGCTACTCAGGAGGCTGAGGTGGGTGTTGGGAATAAATGAATGAATGAACTAAACTCAAATTAATCTAAACAGTGTAACAAGTTGGTTTTAAATGTTTTAAATTTGGCATAACAAAATAATATTGCAAAAGCTATTGATAAATATCTAGAAATTGATAATTATAAGCAGTGACCACATGTTTGATAAAGGTCATTTTTTTCAAAAAAGAGAAAGTAAGAGGAGGAACAGAAAAAAGGAAAAAAAGAAAAGTGGGTTTAAGGGAGGGAGGGAAGGAAAACTAAATGACCAGGTAAAGTAGCTGAAAAACTGGCAGGAACCCCCTAAGCTTAAAATCTGTACTTACTAAAACTGGAGAATTAAGATAGTTCTGATGGAAAACAGATTCTTTTAGCAACATAATTGTGTCTAGATTGATATTATTTTGTTATACAAAATTTAAAATGCTGCTTAGATTGAGTCTAGTTCATTCATTCATTTATTCAACAATTAATTGAGTTTCAAATGTGTGGCAAGCATTGTTCATAGACGTTGGGCACAAAAGGCAAACATAGTTGTTGCTTCATGTTTCTCTCAGTAAGGAATTAAACCTATAAAAAGCAAATATATCTTCAAATAGTGACTCCTATGTATATTAAGACTGTGAAGAGCTGGCAGGATTAGAAGCAGGACTATGTTTAAATGTCTAGTAAGGCTATTCAACAGTGATATTGCAACATGTCTTTTAAAAGAATGACTGATTTGTCACCTAGATTTCTAAAGAAAATTTAAAAAAAATCACGGTGCTTTCCTTGCAAGATGTCAAATTTGATATTATCCTTTTCTTAACACTTCTCACCTTTCATATTATATACTGTGGTAGAATGTTCTCAAGGAGCAGAAGCCTGGTTGGGAAAGGGCCCCCTATTTTTCCAGATTATATTCTTAGACTTTTTTTATTTGGAGAATTTCTAGCTTTATGCAATATATTATCAGTAATGATTATGCAGAACTTTTTCAGTGCTGCAGTTTAATCTTTCTGGGATAATCTGAAGGGGAACTAAGAGGTTATACCTGGTTGTGTGATGCAGAATCTAGGTGTGTTTGATAACAGCAATCTGGTTCCCTCCATCATGATATTCTGAAAACGTTTACTTTTAGGTGTACATATAAAAAGCTCACATCAGTTCACTTCTGTGTAGTTCATGCACCCTTTCACAAATGCTCTCTGTCAGGCAGTGTGCTGGGTGTGAGAGCTTAAGAGAAAACTAAGACATTACTACTTAAATGACAGGAAACCTTTGAATATAATATGCACATTCTATGCTGAAAGTGTATACTGGGAAATGAAAACCCTCCAAGAAGGCAGCGGTTAGTAGCAAGAACTGGCGATGGAGAGGTGGTGCTGGAGAGTCGGTCCTGGAGTCCTGTGCCCCGAGGAGCCCCGATGAGTTGCAAGCATCACAGATAGCCAAGATGGCAATAGCAGCTCCTTTTTGTAAATGAGTCGCCACACCATGTACATGTGGATGTGTTCATGGCAGTCTGGGGTCCTAGGCTTGCTAGGTTGGTCACTTGCTGTAAGTCATGGGCAAGGTCAGTCCATCTCTCTGGATCTGTTTCATTGTCTGTGAGGAAATTTGAAATAGATGAACTTACTTGTCCGTTTCAATCCTAAAACTCCACAATACCCTATATAAGCTTGGCTGTTACCTTTGGAAATGCAGAGAATATGGGGGCATTTTTTTCCTAGTTTTCAAAAAGATATTTTCAGGATAATGAATGGGGAAGGTTTTGAAAAATCTAGATAATTTTAGTTAAATCAAGGGGTTAAAAGAACCCTACCACTTGCACATTTGTATACATTGTAATTGCACAGCATGTTCTAGAATAGGTAAAGTGAAAGAAACACACCTCTGTCCTAAAAAATTTACTAAGAGTACAAACAACAGGAATAATAAAGTCAGCACCCACAGCATTGTGTGGGTGTAATTGCTAGCAAGCTTTCTGAAGCAGGTGGGTTTTAGAAGTGATTTGAAGGAGAAGAGAAGGGTGGTCTGACATGCCTCAGTAGGAAAGCTGTTCAAGTGGAATGGATGGATGAGAAAATGCAAACCCAGAATAAGAATATGGAGAAAGAGAGAAACAAAGTAAGAACTGCTAAGAGAAAGGGGGACATGCATTAAAATATCTCAGTGGAGATAAAAGTTATAAAGGACAAATGTAATTTGGGCACATACATGGATAAATGAAATGATCTAGTATAAGACAAACTACATTTTGTAGGTAAGACACAAAAACTACCAGAACACGAAGTATTTCTTTGACAGAAGACTAGCTGGAAGGATACATTAGAGATATAAACAAAAGAGAATGACTAGGACTCCACAGGAGCCTTCATCTAAAGAGAAGTAGAAGGAAGCAAAGATTTTTATTGCACAGTGAACAGGTATGAGTCATTTACATATTAATTTGTTATGTGTAACTAATTATGTATTGCAGTAGATACAAAATGGGCCGGGCGCGGTGGCTCTGGCTTACACCTGTAATCCCAGCACTTTGAGAGGCCAAAGTGGGCGGATCACTTGAGGCCAGGAGTTCGAGACCAGCCTGGCCAACATAGCAAAACCCCATCTCTACTAAAAATACAAAAAAAAATTAGCTGGGCGAGGTAGCTCATGCCTGTAGTCTTAGCTACTCGGGAGGCTGAGGCAGGAGACTTGTTTAAGCCCAGGAGGTGGAGGTTGCAGTGAGCCGAGATCGTGCCATTGCACTCCAGCCTGTGTGACGGAGCGAGACTCTGTCTCAAAAAAACAAAAAACAAACAAATTTAAAAAAAAATGAATAAGACAGAGCCTTCTACCTAACCTTAAAGAGCTTATAGCTGTTTAGGATCAGTTTTATTGAAATAATTCTGATACAACATGTAAACGAATTATAAGAGAATTTTTTAAATGAGATAAAAAATTTGTCTGTTTTATCCTTTTGAAATTTGTGATGACTTTTTATTAAATGATACCAAGTACTCATAAAATGAACCAATCTAATTTGTTTTAGGACAGAAACCATATACTTAGGAAAGTATTTCTTAATGGATTCTAAAATACTTTATTCTCCCTAATAATTTTTTTCCTAGTTTATGGTGGGATTATAAGTTATACTACCACTCTTCTGGATGGGGTCTCTCTGGGCATGTGATGTGATTTAATGGTGATGCAGTGTGCTTACATACTGTCGCTACTCCTTCACCTCTCCAATTGTCCATCCTTGATATCTACCAGCCGTAGCTCCTTATTTTGGTAACAGTGAAACAGAAAGAAGTTTCAATACTTTTTAATGAAAACAATCAGATGATCAGAATAATTGATGAGGAAAATAGGCCCTAATTTTGTGCCCAAATTTTGACTTCTCTTTTCCTTCTCAGGTTTGTTTCTAAAAGAGTGATTATTTAAACCCATATTTTCCCACCTTCAATTTCTTACCTTTCTTGAATGATATGAACATTTATAAAACAGTCAATGTAAGAAGTTAACTAGAATTTACTATGAATTATAAATGTCTTCAAATAGGAACTAACAAAATAGTATAGCCATGAGTAGCAAGAGACAAATTCCTTTTCCTAGCTCAAAAATAATTAGCACATGCTCTGGTAATTTTTTTTTTTTTTTTTTTTTTTTTACCTTCACTATGGCATCAATTTAGTCTGTTATTCATCCTCTTCCAATTCACTGATTTCTGGTGCTGTGTAAGGTGGTAGGCAGTTTTGCAAGCAGAAATAGACCAGTCTTAGGTAGTACCTTATGAATGAAGGTGATGGATTTAGAATGACTCATTAGATTGTCCTTTCAACAGTCAGTAAACAAAATGTATTGACTGCCTACTCTGTGGAAAACACTATGGGAGATTTTATTCAGGTAGATTTTTTATGGTATAGAAATAAACAGCAACTGAACCCATAACATTAAATGAGATGATCTAGATGAAGATACCTTATTTGGAAGGTCTCAGTGGACTGTGTAGGGAGGGACATGAGTTGGTCCCTTGGAAGAGACTCCAAAATGTGAAGGAGGAGAGTAAGCCTAATAAAGCATCTCTCTCCATGGGAAACTTGGGCACAGTTTTTTCAGTGTTTAATGTGAGACATCAATGAGTTCAAGTGTGTAGAAAGACAAATTTTGAAGAAAATTTGTTAGGAGACAATTTTGAACTTAAAAAAGATTATTTGTTGTTCTTTATTAATTTTAAACTTAAAGTAAACATTATTCTTAGAAATAAAATGACTCTTTATTCCTAAACTTCAAGGTAGTAAATTCCTTCCATGAGACATGTTTGGTATGATCCATGGAATGACTCCATCTTTAACACTGAGTTTTGTTTTTAATGCATACCTGTCAGATTTTTCTGAAGACTCCACTCAGTTATTTCCTGGTTTTTGACTATTGGGGATACCTTTGAAAATAAAATATTTTAATACTATTTTATCTAATATTTAAAGAGAATTCAATAAAACATTTTAAAAATGACTCAACTTTTTTACTCAGTTATAAATGTAGTCGTAGCTTAAATTTATATCTTCATGGAGTTTAGGGTTTTATTTGTAAAAAATGTATTAGATCATTCTTGCATTGCTATAAAGAAATACTTGAGACTGGGTAATTTATAAAGAAAAGTGGCTTAATTGGCTCACAGTTCTGCAGTGCTAGCACCTGCTCCACTTCTTGGGAAGCCTCACAGAGCTTTTACTCTTGCAGGAGGGAAAGCAGGAGCAAGCATCTCCCATGGGAAGAACGGGAGCAATAGAGAGTGGCGGGGAGGTGCCACACACTTTTAAGTGACCACATCTCGTGAGAACTCACTCACTGTCGCAGAGACAGAACCAAGCTTTGAGAGATCCACCTCCATGACCCAAATACCTCCCACCAGGGGCCACTTTCAGCATTGGGAATCACAATTCAACATGAGCTTTGGATGTATCAATAAATATACTTCATATACTTAAATAAATATTTTTTTCTCCCTGGTACTATAAAAATTGCAACTCAGTCATTTAAAACAAGCATCTATAGGTTTTTTCTTTTCTCTTCCTTTTCTTGTCTAGTCAGTTGGCCAGAAGCAATCTTCTTTAGCCCTGGCTCTCTTCTGAATTGTCTTTCTATTTCCCACCATCTGTAAGCAACTGGGCTGGCATGTAGTAGATGGGGTCTCACTCAGTCTGTCCCCCAGGCTGGAGTGCAATGGCATGGTCACAGCTCACTGCAGCCTCAAACTCCTGAGCTCAAGTGATTCTCCTGACTCAGTCTCCCAAGTAGCTAGAAATACAGGCACAAACCACCACACCTGACTAATTTTTTAATATTTTGTGGAGATGGGGTCTTGCTACCTTGCCCAGACTAGTCTTGAACTCCTGGATTCAAGTGATCCTCTCACCTCTGCCTCCCAAAATGCTGGAGTTATAGGCATGAGCCACCACACCAGGCCTTGTAACAGTTTCAAACTCAAGAAAATTATTCCCATTTTAGACCTCAGATCACATCCTATCTCTCCCAGAGAGTTTTTTCTAACTCTTCCAGACCATATTAATCTGTCACTCTCTGACATGTTCTGTCTTCTCTTTGCAATACACCAAAATAGGCACTTGGTTCTGAACTGCTTTGCCATGTCATTTAGGCAAAATACTTAAAACACTTTAATGTTTGTGTGTTTTATTTCCCCAATCATATTGTAATGCCTTGAGTTTAGGGATCACGGTTAATATCTCTTGGTTGTTGAGGTGTTGCCATGTGCCAGGCATGATGTAAAGTGTTACATGGATTTTTTATCAGGACATTCACCACCACTGTAAGACAATAGCATCCTTTTAACTGTCACAAGAATACAAATTAGAATATTGATACATTTGTTTTTCAATGAATTATTTGGGCTTTTCATCATTAGTGGCTTTCATTACATTTCAATAACCATTTTTTTCTTCTTTCTTCAGTGACTTATTTTCATACAAATTCAGAATTACTTAGAAAATGACTAGGCTAAATTAGTAGAATGTCTGAGTTATTGAGCATTTGTGGAAAGCTGCTGGCTTATTACTTTCACTCACATGTAGTATCCATTTGCTTGCCAACAAAATACTGGTGCTACTGCTCTTAAATATATATTGCATTTGCGATTAATATATTCATTCTTGGGATGGTAATGTATATTGCTATAGTCCTTGAAAACAGCTTTTTCCTCCTAGCTAACTTAAACCTTTTTACACGTTCTTAACCGCTTCTCCCTTCCCATTCACCCAACCTTGTCACCAACTTGTGATTTTATTTGTGTTATTAGTCGTCTCTTGGTATCCATGGGGGATTGGTTCCGGGATGCCCTGCGGATGCTGAAGTTCTTTATAAAAACATGTACATGCTCTCATATACTTTAAATGATCTCTAGATTACTTGTGATACTGAATATAATATAAGCGCTATGTAAATAGCTGTCATAATGTATTGGTTTTTTATTTGATTATTCTTATGGTATTGTAGTAGTATTTTTTATTTTTTCAAATTTTTCAACCAGAGGTTGATTGCAGATGCAAAATCCACAAATATGGAGGGCCAACTAATTTTTAAAGCTATATTTAATAAACATTTGTTTAACCCTTGTTAATTGTCATGAAATTTAAATTAGTGGATTCGAGTTGAAAGAAATTTTAATGTGGTTCCAAAGTTCACTTAAAAGGGTGAAAACTACTCACCTTTGACAACAGACAGTTTATATCATATTTTATTCCATCCCCATAATAACCTGTCAAATAAAGAGTAATACAGGCAGTAAATAGTACCTTTAGTAAATAAGTAAGCATTAAAAATTACTGTTTAGTGCAGGTGTGCTACGTGGTAGGCATGGTACCAAGCATTTTTATATAATTCTCACTTTTCATATCAACTCTAAGATGTAGGTTTTATTATTTTTTCATTTGCAGAGAAGGAAACTCAGGGTCATTTAATGATTTGTCACACAACTAACTATACAGCAAGTTAGTATTACAGAAAGAAAATCTAAAGATTCTCCCCTACTAAGACTGCTGGATATATTTGGAATGAATACTTTATAGCATCATTGTACAATATCCTGATTTCAGGGTTGTGACCAAATCTGACACTGGTCCTTCCTTAAAAGCCTTGAAATAGAGGGAGCTGAGAGCTATGGGACATCCTGGAAAAATGGCTCTGTAACTTTGGCTTTGATGTTCCAAACATATAGCAATGATTGATAAAATATAAAGATAGAAAAACAAATGGACTTAGTCAAGTCCAAAACAGTTCTTCATCTTTGAGATCCAGAAACCAAATAAGAAAACCACATGGTTATTAAGGCTAAAGCCAGGGGTCTGCTGAACATTTTCCAGCAATAGAAAGTGGTAATTAGGGTTTAATCCCTATGGAACAAATCCAGATCCACTATTTGAAGCAGGGCCTGGGAGGAAATTTCTTGTTCACAGCAAGAGACTGGGAAAAAGTAATTCTGTTGACCACTACCAGGAACTAGGATTTTTACCTGGAGGATTGAAGGAGTAGGAAGAAAGACACAGTTTTGTGACATAAAACTGAATTACCCATGTGTTGCCTCTGTGATTTACCTTGCAATGTCTCTCTATCCCTGCAGCACAGCAGATAGGCAGCAAATGCCCCTCTGAGACCCAGCTCTGGTACAGTAGCCTGGGATGCCCTAGTAGAACCAATGGCGAAACTACTAGAAAGGGAGAAATGAGCACATAGAAAAAAAAAATCACTACAAATGGGCTTTCAACCAAGATTCCAAAGTATGTGAATGAATCAAACACTAGTAAAGCAGAAAAAAAAGAAGAAACTAATTATTTTGAACAGTCTGACAAAGACTTTGAAATAAGCATGTTTAGAAGCTCAGAAAGATAAATGAAGATATGATTTCCACTGAAAAGAGTGACAAATTATGAAGCAAATCCAAGCAGAAGTAAAACAAAAGCACTTGAATGTTTAAAACTAGAAATGTTGGAAATGAAAAATAGTCATTTTAAATAAAAGCTTTGCTAGATAGGATAAACTCTAGACTGGTCAGCTGTGAAGAGAGAATCAGTGTTTTGTAAGAGTACAGAGAAGATGATCTAGATTAGAACATAAGAAGACAAATAGATTCTTAAAATATGAATGAAAGGGCAGTTAAAATACATGGAGGATAGACTGAGAGGCTCCAATCTGTGTCTAATAAGGATTCTGATAGAAGTGAATGGAGAGTGTCTTAAATAGACTTAATAACTGAGTGATTTTAATCACTGAAAATTTTAAGAATTGAGTACATAATTGAGATCTCAAATTGAAATTATTATTTTTGTATTGAGCAAGACAAATACACGTAAAGGTACAGTTTGAAACATGGCCAAAAAAAAAAAAGAAAACTGCAGAACACTGAGGACAAAGGGAAAATCTTGAAATAGACTAAAGGAATTAAGAGCCAATTCTATCCTATGAATCTTAGTCAAGAGTCTGGCTGGGACTGGGAGCCTAAGGCTAACGTGGCTACCGACAGTTCCTTCGCTCTCATAAGTTACTTTTCCTACCATTCCTGGCATTGTCAAAGACCAAAGCACTACTTAATTATATGGAAAACCTCCTTTTGAAATGCACCTAAAATGTAATTGTAAATTTACCTGCAAATGACCAGAATATAAACTGTGTTAAAATCCAGTGTGTGAAAGACAGTAGAATCCTGGCTTGGTATAAACCTGTATGACTTTAGCCAAGTCACTTAATTAATCTATAAATGAGGATAATAATTCCTCCTTTATCTACTCTTAACAGGACTGTTTCAAGGGATTTTTTTTTTTTTACATACAAGTTCTTTATAGACTAAAGTATGAAACAGTTTATAAAATTATGTGAGCTATGGTTCCTGACTTCTTAGAGTTTATATATTAGATTTATGTAAAAAACAAAAACAAAAACTTCACAAACAAATACCAAAATGTTTGCAAAGCTACTTAAAACAACTAAGCACAAATTATTTTTGGTGCATATCAAGTGAAGGAGTCTAAAGTGAATAGTGGAGATGGGGTTAATCAGGTTAGGTTGAGCTTCTAAAAACTACATGTTATGAATTATCCTATTCATTTTTTCCAGTTTTTATGAAAATGTTCATGTATACACCTAGATTTTATGATGGTTAACATGTAGCCATTTACTTATATATGATTATATATGTTTTTTTCTTGAAACTTTTGACAGTAAATTGCAAATATTTCATCCCTAAATACTCAGTATGCATCTCCTACCAAAAAGAATGTTTACCCACATGACCCCAATACCATTATCACATCTAAAAAAGTAACAATAACATCCCGATAGCATCTAATAATCAGCTGATAGTCAGATTGATATCTAAATTATTCTCAATTGCCTCAAAAGCCTTCTTATAGCTGTTTCCACCCCCTCCCCCCAAATCAGGATCCACACATTACATTTACTCAAGTCTTTTTCAGTCTCTTTCATCTCTTCACTTTTTTTTCCCATGACAATAGGCCATTTCTTTTGAAGAATATTCTGGATTTGAGGGTTTTTTTTCCCCCTCATAGTAATAGTTGTTCCTCTTTTCAAAGACAACAGGCCATTTCTCTGAAAGAATATTCTAGATTTGCATTTTTTTCTCATAGTAATATTTGTTCCCCTATGCCTGTATTTACTGAAAACTGGATTGTTAGGCCTAAAGACTTAATTAGATTCAAGTACACATTTTAGATAAGATACTATATTGGTGATGTATACTTCATATTGCAACTCATTAAGAGGTACACAATGTCACGTTATTTCCATTCTTAGTGATATTAAGCTAAATAGTCTGGTTAGAGTAATTACCATCAGCTAAATGTAAAGATATAGCTTTTGCTTTGCAATGATCAAAGGATGAAATTTGAGTATCTCAGAATAACCTGTCTTCTACTAGTTTCAGCATCCATTAATGATTATCCTGAACCATTTTATTTGGCATTGCAAAATGGTGAATATCTAATTTTGTCATCCCTTCTGCTGTCATTCTTCTATTAAGAAAAGCTTTCACTCATCAAATAGGCACGACCTACACTTCCTCCTTAAAAAAGCAAGGTGCTTCTGACCCTTTCATTGCCAATTTTCCGAAAAAGAAATTGATGTAATAGTCAAAGAAAAAAAATAAATAAATAAATTAATTAATTAAAAAAATATATATATAGTCACCTCACATGGTAACAACTTAATTTTTTTTCTTTTCTGTTTTTGAGGATTACTATGCAATGATTTTTTTTAATCTATTCAGTATTTTGGTAAAAGAAATCAAAGCAGTTTGATTTCTACAAAGTATAAGTTTTAATAATTGTTATTTTAAATTACTTTTTAAAATTTGGTAAGACTAAATGTGAAGTCTGAGTCCTAATGGATGGAATGGAGGGGAATAGGGTTAATCAGAATAATTTTTTAAAACTATATATTATTAAGCATCTCTAATCATTTTTTTTAATTTATGAGATGTTCTTTTTAAAAAAGTCTGTGAGTACCTTAACCAGAGTGTAACTGAAAACAAGAATGTCAAAAAGGCACATTTAAATTGTTCTCAAAATCAATCAAAAATAATGAGGTGCTAGGAAAAAGTTGTATCCTTGATAATTACATCTATCAGTATCAGAAAACAAAAGAGAACAATCAGGAAATGACAATCCCACTCCCAAGTAGCACATTTAAAAAGGCTAATGAAAAAAAAAGTCTCTTTTAAAAATGTACTAAATTAGCATTTCAAGTAAATTGACAACTTAAGCGTTGATAAAGGCCAATCTGGGGCCCAAACAATGGAAGTTCTGTTTCTACTTTTATCTGCTTTTAAAAGAAATTATCTCACTTGACTTTTTTTGTTGTCTTTTATATAAATGTAAGTAATTGTCCTAAGGGAGATGACAATCCTCATGTACTCTGCAAGGGTCAGATCATACCTGGAGTATGGCACTTCATTTGGGGTTCTATTTCTTAAAACATTGACCTGGAGATAGGTAACCAGGAAGGGAGGTAATTCCAAGTATTTCTTACATTGTGCCCCTACGTTCAGTCTGAAAAGGGGCTAATGTAATTGTCATATTAGACAATGGATTCAACCTCTTCTTTGTAGCACCAGAGCTTAGAGTTAGGGCCAATGGGTGAAAGTGGCAGAAAAACAGATTTGGGTCTAGAATTAGGAAGAATTCTCTCATAATTGTAGCCACACAGAGGTGGAATAAATTTACCTCCAAGGGAATGAGTTCCCCAAGGCTGACAGTGTTCAGAGGTTATAATCCCTTTACTTAAAGATGGTGTACAGGTGTGCAGGGATCTCTCAAATATTTTGCAAAGAATCTATAATTATAATGAGAGATGCTTTAAAGGTCATTTAACATCAACGTTTTAAAAATTGAGGGTAAAAATGAATTTTACATCATGGCTTTAAAAAGAAAACCCTTAACACATCCCAATTTGCATATCATTGCTTTGTATTTGGGAAATGTGAAAAATATGGTGAAGTAGAGTTCAAGCTTCAGTATTTTAAAATCACGGTTCATTGTTTTTGATCACAGTAAATTCTTATCTAGCCATAAATTTAGGAGCTTATAGATAAGAATATGGCTTTGTTAATAAAAAATATAACATAGTATTTTAGACACTGTTTTATGAGTGGAGAGAATTAATGTTTGAATTATCAGTAGTGGCAAAAGCATTTTCATTCAATGATAAAAGAAAACTTATATGTGTCAGTTCATTTTGAAGATAGTAGTAAGTGCTGGCATTTTATTATTTTGGCTTTTCAAGTGATTTTATTCTTTATTATTAGACTGGGGGAAAAAAGCCGTAGTATATTCTGCCAACATATTCATCAGTCATCATTTTTGGAGACAGTTTTCGACATATTGTATGTTTTACTGTGCTAACAAGAGAAAAGACTAGCCATTAAGTTTATGTTTCTTTGTTTTTCAGCAAGGTCACATATCAGGAATAATGCTAGAAGTATGCTAATAAACAATATATAATGTAGGTCATCAGGGAGTAAGAAATATTTTCTAACTAGTTCTAAAGGGAAATATTGTTAAAAAAGGGATAGATGTTATTTACGTAACACATGTTGCTCTATATGTCACCATCAAAAGCATCTTGTAAACAGCTCAGTGTAGTCAATCTTCCTTGGTGATTGTCAGGGTGTTTGAAGTCCGTGTTAGGTTTAGATTCAGCACATTCAGTTCGCAATATGCCTAATGTACAAAGACCGTCAGGTGATTTAGACAGCTTCCAATGGAAATATGCCTGTACTTCTGTAGTTTACAAGGAATATTGGCCACTGTTGCAGAAGAAAATATTATGTTAAATTACAATAATTAGGAAAAATTTATATTAATGGCATTTATAATTTTAAATCTTGAATTATGCTAAATGTTTGTGCTTAACTTTGATTTTGTTAAGTTCTAAAGAACTTCAGTTCCTTAAAATTGATTGTAATTTACAGGCTGGTATTTCCTTATTAATACCATTAGTAAAACAATTTTATATGATTTCAAATGAAACGATAATTCTGTAAAAAACGCTTGTAAGAAAATGTCATTTATGTGATTTTACAAATGTATTTTTCTCATGTTTGGGAATTTTAAAAATGGATTATTTTCATAATGGTTTATTTTGTCTTCCAACATGGTTTTTAATTACAAATATTAAGTTTCATCAAAAAGGAATTTATGTAAGTATGTGTTCTGGAAAACACAGCTAATACTCTATTTATTGAGTTCATCTAATAGGTACTGGGACTCAATAATAAAGATGTAAAATTATAATGGCTGCTTTATGATTCAGAAATCAGAGAGCCTACTAGCATTTAGAATCAAAAGTATTTCTCTTCCCAGCTGTACGGCACCATGACATCAGGCAAATCTTTCTATTTCTCTGAACCTCAGTTTCTTCATTTATGCTATAAGAATTATAATAAAAATCTTGCTCTACTTCACAGGACTGTTGTGTAAAATGATAAAATAGTGTTAGAATGTTCATTATGATATTATTTCTTTATAGGATGAGGTACATATTTAAATACTAATGCTTAGCAACTTCTAAAACATCATTTAAATTATAGACTTTAGCTAAAAATTATATCTCTAAATATTTTAGCTAGCATCCATGAATCTTAACTTATTAGCCGTATTACTTATGGATATCTAGAAGCAACACCCCAGTTATGTTGGTCAGAATGAAATTGTGCCTGATCTTCAAAGACATTGGTTTCTGAGACTCTGTAGATTTTTTTTTAATACTCATGTTTTTTTAAACTGTATTTCTGTAATACTTCTGGTTTTAAAAACCTTCTGTTTTTGAGTTTAGGGATCTTTAAAAATATATTATGCCATAATTATGTGCTTCTGTTTCTTCTAAATGTCTGCAAATGAAAATATAGTGTTGGGATCAAGCCATAAGGTCTAAGTAAGGAATTCGTAGAACTTGGGCCAAGGGGCCCTGTAGTTTAGTTTGTTTCTTAGCAACATAGGTAAGACCAGCATCTCAGAAAAATGTTTTTTAAACAAAGAAACAATTAAAAGTCCATGTGTCTAAGTAACTCTGTTTATACTTGTTTTCTCAGAAGAAGACCTATCAATGCATCAAGTGTCAGATGGTTTTCTACAATGAATGGGATATTCAGGTTCATGTTGCAAATCACATGATTGGTGAGTGACACTCTAAACCTTATTACAGATAGATGTTTCTTCTGCTTGTGTATATCACCATTAAACAGAGTTAAAGATGAATTAATTGTTCAACCATCAATGTTCTTCCTCGGCATGATTGATTTTTTTAAAATTTCTGTTATTAGTCCTGATAAGGTATTAGCACATTTTATTTTCTGCAAGGGCTAGTTTAGACTTCTGCAGAGGATTATATATCTACTGCCAGTCAAAACACAGGTGATTAACAAATTAAACTTCTAATCATTTTTGCATTATTGAAAACTAACAGGAATGGTTAATGAACTGGATGTTAGCTTTCCGTAGAGTTTTAGACAGGTTTTAATTTCAGAAGTTATTACGGTAATGGCACTGTTGTGTGTTGCTTAAGCATCTTTGTATCAACATCTAAAGTAGCGAGTTTTTGTGATAGGGAAACATAAATAATTTAAATAGCCATAAAATAGTTTTATATGTATGGTTTCAACAGCCTGGAAATAATCATGATCGTAAAGATCATGTAAAGAATTCAGTAATCATTTTTTATTCCTCACCAAATTTTCCATAGATTTTTATAAAAGTAGTTTGGGGAAAGATTTCTGAAGTTACTCCAGGCCATTGTTTTTAGGATTTTGCATTTATCACATGGCCTAAAACCAAAAGGATATTTTTTTAACTTATTCATATTGTCCCATTATTTCTTAATTCCTCACGGATTACTGCCTATGTTTTTTAATTTGATAAGCATTTAGTAATAACACTAAACGTTTTACCAGCCAGTTAAACTTTATCAAGCAGATCATTTTTCTACTACTACAATGACAATTGCTATTACTTTATGCTATTTTTGTTACTCATTTATGTTTTTTATACTATGAGTTTTCTATTTCATACTCACTTCATGGTATTTCTTAATACCATAAATAATTATAATATTTAAAAAGTCAAATTAACCTCATACTCTCCTACTATGAAACTCTGTAAGACAGGAAAGAAAATTCAACAGTTTAGACTATGAACTTGTTTTCAGGGGGGAATAAGTTTTATTGTATACTAATTAGAAATATTCTAAGAATGCTTAGTGGAAGGTTGTTCCCCTGTCATTTCTGATCATTAAAGCTATAACAAAACTCCATTTTTCTTATATAAATTAATGAAGATAAATTCAAAAGCATGTTGGAAAATTGATTGATAATTTTTCAATAGGATGTGCTTTATAGTTTTCAAATGATAGGTCTTTCGGGGGGTTGTTGCTTATAAATGACTAAGAGCTTATTTGTGCAAAATGGAACTTATACATAACAGCTAAAATATTGATCAATTCATCTCTGTATTTTCCAGATTTAAGTATTAATATTATTCGTGATTTCTCATATATTAAATAGTATATCCTTCAATGTGACAATAGCGTTGACAGCTTTAGTGAGTGATTAGAAGATAATGGCAAAATGTAGGAGAGATTCAAATGTTTCCTTGCAATTCCCTTCTGTTTGAGATTGTAAAAAATACCTTATATAAACTTTTAAAACAGCTTTTTAGAGGAGAGGAGCAGCTTAGAAAAAATGAATTCCTGCCAAATGATAAATGTTAATATTTCCCGTCTCTTTTATTTCTTGAGTAGACTGTGTTGGTGGCAGTCATTCATGATTCTACCTTATGCTGCACTTTTAGATAGTCTTGAATGAAAGCAGTTCTTAGAAGTTTGCAGTTTATGGGAAATTCAGTGAAATTTTGTGGTCATGCTTCTCATTAGTTCTATTCAATGTAAACTTACTTTTGTTTCTGGATTTATTATTTGTCCCAGTACATAGATGAATATGTTGAATATATTTTCACCACAATGTTAATACCCTTTTGCACATTTAGAATTTCAGTTGAATGTTCAGCATAACAGGACTTTTTGATTTTCCAATTTTAGTATCATTTTGCCTATAAACATTAATCAGTTTGTTTTGTCTTCTTTTTAAATTGCTTTATTTCATGCCTATTTGTATTTATTTTATATTCCTTGCATCATTAGTGCTTTCCCAAGGCTTTTTCCCTTCTACCTTATAGTGGATTAATAAGACACTTACCTCTTGGGACCTGAGCATTTAACAATTCACCTTTCATCAGAGAAGCACATTCCATTCCTTTTCACAGAGGGTCTAGTTATTTAATATTCATGCCATTTTTAATAATAAAAATATGTAATTCTATTGCACTTGAGGCCTAAACAAATGAGTAGCATCCATTTAATTGTTTTATTTGTTGACCATGCATCCAAGTCCTTACACCCTATTCGTGCTGTTAGTATCTAGAGAGAATGCAAAAACCAAGGGAGTCACAAAGGCTAAGATACCCCTTTTTAGAATTCCAATGTGCTATTTAGTCTTTCAAATGAGGCAGGCTGCATTATTTTGTTAGCTAAAATACCTCCATTGAGGGTAGGTATTTTTAGGTTGTGTATCTGTGTGTGGTTTTTTTTTTTTTTTGTCTAATCAAAAAATAATCTCAACTAGACATTTAATAGAGGAAGGGGGATTAGGGACTATCTGAAAAGCCTCTTACTCCTTTTGTTAAGAGGCTATATAGTGTTTTTGCAGATTTTGTTTTACATTTCAATCAATGTAGAGGAAGGATTATGTCACCTGATGGAAAACAAGATCTACAGACGACCCAATGAGGTGTAACTTTAAATTCCTTCTTTACTCAAGTCGTTTGCATTTGCTTCTGTGGCACCTATGTTTGTGTGCAATCTCAGTGTCAAGCAACCGCCACACATCTTTCTGGATGTGCTGGTCTCAGGCTGTTGGCCAGGGACATTTGTGAAAGGGAAATCACCAGTGTTTCTACCAGGTACATACCAGAGGTGCTCTTCTTAAGTGCAGTTTTGCAGCAAGGTGTGGACACATGGTCTGAGTTGCGAGAATAATTACTCTATAAAAATGCACTAGGGAATTGACTTATGTCTATTAAGGAAAAAAAGAAAACCCCCCTCTTCACCACATTTTGACAGAGTTTCAGTATGAAATCAGACCAGTGACTATTCAGGGGTTTCTTTTCTTCTTTACACACACACAAAAAGAGCTACAAAACATTTTATCAGCTTTCCTGGGGAAAAGATTTCCCTCTTTTAAGATCTGTGCCAATGAGAAAATTTTTCCTCTCTTCCTTTGCTCATTTAACATAGTTTATGTTGGCTTTTGACCTGAGAATACAACAAGATACCAGTGTGTATTAGGTGCTTTAATTTCCTATTCACCCTTCTCTTTTCTGAAATCAGCATAGTAAATATTTATTGTTATTTTCCTCTCTGAGCTGTCTGTTATTATTATTATTCTTTGGTATGGATTAGCACAAATAGAGATGAAACAACAGAATTTAAATGTGTTTGACCCAGCAAAGGGATTGCCTCATATAAAATTATGAGGCTCAACAGCATAGAGTAAATTTGTAAGTGCTCTGAATAAAGGGCTGTTAGGCATCAGATAATATAAAGAGATGACATTGCCAAGAACTATTTATGAGAAGCTTAATTTTTTCACTCTGATAATTCTTGACCAATAATTACCAGCCTCTAATTATCTATTTTAGTTAGAAAGAAATTTCGATCACTATGGAGGTTGGCATTGCAACTAGCGCATAAATCCCCAAAGAGACAAATGTGTTCCAAACAGCCACAAACAACTGTCTCATGAAACATAGTGAGCAAATTGCAAGCGGCTGGTGGTAGACAACCAGCAGTACACTCACCATCGAAGGCCAGTCAGCTTGACAAAGGAATGATCAAAGGGGAGAAATACCATTATCCTTGGAATTGATTACTATAGTTAGGGACTTTGGAGGACAAGTAGTCAGGATATAGCTATGGCCATTTCCAGGCCTCCCTTTCAAAGTTCACGGATGGAGAAAATGAATGGAATAGGTACAAGCCATTTACATAAGGATTATTTTTTTAAATATACTTAGAAATGGTTACTTAATATGTTTTATTTTTTTCATCTGACTAGAGAGACCAGTGTTGTAATGGCAAAATTGTGTCTAAGAGTCAGAATACCCCGTTTTGTAAAAGATAGGAAAATCCAGAAATAGTCACTAATAAACATGTCCTAGATAGATCAAGTGTAATGTTAAAGCATTTTGAAGAAGCAAATATGTTTGTCTCTTAGAAAAGCAGAACTAGAATTTAGGATTGTAAAGGATAGCTAATAAGAAAATACTGATGCAAAAATACTGACTTTTTATTTATATCTCTAATAAATACTCGGTATTTTATAGATAATCACGATGTTCAAAAAATCAGAAAAAGATTAAGCTCTCTCCAGCATATGTAGGAAGATACGTACTCTATGTGTTGTGTTACACATGATATATATCACTGATGTCAAGGCATAAAGAATGAGTAAGTCCGTTCTTAACAGTGTGGTGAAATTTTAGTCTGTTCTTGTGGCAGGTGGCATTCATACTTCCTGCAATTTGTTTGGTGCCCAGGGTCACAAATGGCATTCTTTTCCTTTCATTTCTTTAGTGAGTGGTGTACTATGTGACTAATCTTCATTATCGTTTTGCGACTTTCAGTATCACCTCTGAAGCATTTCAGCTTGAGTGCACTTGCTTTAGAAAAGACTAAAACCAGTATTTTGAGGTTCATAGTAGTTTAGGATTTTATGTCCTAAGGGAAAATATCCAAATATATGGATCTTTGCATAGGAAGAGAAAGGTCCATGTCTCCCTTTAAACTCTTGCTTTCACCGACTGGTTTCAAAAGAATGAATAGAAATGGATCAACAATAATGCCTATATGTGTGGGTATACATATGTGTTTATAATCTCCATGCTATCCTAAGAAGCTCAAAATCACTGAGATTTTTTGGAACCTTGATTTACATTCATTCTAAATGAGAAGATGACTGAACCCTTTTTTAAAAAAAAATCCTTATTTGATTGCTTACAAAATTCAGAGAATTAAGAAACAAGCATTTGGTGTTAAATATGATAAAACACTGGCTTATTTCATCAAGAGCTAGATTAAAAAAGATGAAATCTGGGCAGTTTAATGGTAACAGAAAGCTACCCTCATGTGGGCAATGCTGGCTTATTTGAAAAGCCCATAAAGGGTTTCTACATGGACCATACAAAAGGGATACTTTCTCTTTAATAGCCATCTGTACAGGAGAGATGAGAAGTGGGCCAGGTCATCTCTCCTCAGCTGTCATGATATTAACGTAGGTAATGGAGCAAGCTGGGCGTTCTGCTGGGTGTTGTTTTTCAAAGATGTTCATCGATTTACACAGATAATTCTATTTATTTCTTAGAGTTGGTCCAAGTGAACCAGGCAGAATAACAAACACCAAAGCATTTCAAATGACTTTATCTTTGTTTATAACGTAACTTTTGTCTAAAAAATGGTGTCACACCTACTGTGCAGATGGCTGCATGATTTGTAAACCAGCCAAAACATTTAAACAAATGTGTGATCTGGGGATAGATTAAATAAAGGATAAAATGGAGTGTGGGCCACAAATTCTAATAATCAGATGATTTTAAGTTGTGTGCAGTGTGGAGTGATGGTCACAGAGATAGCAGGGAACGCTTGCCAATGACAGCAAGGTGCCTTATAGATCTCAGGATGGAGCCTGTGGCCTGGTAGGCCTCAGTTTGAGAACCGCACATTTGCTGTACAGCTGGCAGCTCTGTATGGGGACATCAGATAAAACTTATGTAAAATGAAGTGTTATTGCTTAGTATGAAATTGTTCAGAGAGGGAATTTGCAGACAGTAACTGAAAACAGAATTCATGGTACCAATGAAGCAGACTGTAAATATGAAGAGGGTTTAATTATCTGCACAATTTAGCAAAAATTCAGGATGTATTTAGAAAGGACATACGCGGGCATAAATATAACATAGCTGTACTGCTTACCAAGTGCAAAGAGGGGGCCACAGGAACTTACCAAGGCTCCATATGATCAGCCTTCCTAAAAACAAAGACAATTTAAAAGAAACTCAAAGAAAAATGACTTCTTGGAGGAAGGCAGAGTTTTTAAGAACTCATCGTGATTCTTCGGATTCTCATTTCTTAAGGAACCTGGGATAAAGTCTTCAGGTCTGTCACTCAATTTCAGGGTTAAGCTATTAAAAGACAAATCATGTGTTTTAGCTTACGTCTAGCAGCTTTGATTTACAAGAATAAAAAATACTAGCAGTTAGTGTATTTTTTAATTTATAAACCCCAAAGATAGCGTGCTAGACATTTCTTATGATGTTAATTTTCTGTGAGGCTGAGGATTGTGGCTGAGGCCATAGATCGAAGATTCAGTGTCTTATTACTCTTTAGAACACACTGCCCCTAAAGGGGCCTCAGAAAAATGTTGTTCTCAAGGAGAATTACTGGATGCCAGCCTGTCGTCCTAGGCTCAGCACAGAGACGCTAGGAAGAGAGGCCCTACCAGTTGGTTACGGCCATGTGACTGGCTGACATACAATGGCAGGGCTTCTGGACCTCATTTTGTCCTCACCTTTGACTTCCGGTAGAATGTATCACTAATGTATCGATTTTTCACTCACTCTTTGATATGTTCCTTATCAGATGTGGGTACCTGTTTCTGAATGAAGCTTGCAAAGCATTTCCGAATGGAGGGCACTAAAAGTCATCAGTAATACCTAAAAAGATATAGATCCCTGCACAGTCATGCTTGCCCGTGCACACACACACATCGTGACCTATTTCCACAGAATCCGTTCACACACATCAAAGGAAAAGGTCTCTGATGACCTATTTCCATAGGTTATTTCCTAGTTTCAGGGCCATTAATAGCAGTAAACAAAGGAAAGGGAGCCAATATGGAGAGTGGGTGTCGAACTTCAGCTGCTCATATTGTTGCATTTGGTGAGCTGATGGGGTTTCGTAGGTCACCTTTAGAATTATGCCTATGACAGCAGTAGCTACCTGCCAAGATTGCAAGGTATCTCACAGCTCTCAGGATGGCGCCTGTGGCCCGGTAGGCCTCAGTTGGAGGGGTACACATTTGCTGTACAGCTGGCAGCTCTGTATGGGGCAGCCGTGTGGGCTGTTAGGGAGCTGGAAAGGAGACAAGCATGAAATTTCTTCTAACCCCAACTCTGTTTTTCTGTACTGTTGGCTGCTTCTCAGTTCCTTGACAAAAAAACCAATCAGGCACCCTTTAATCCGCCTGTGATTACCACTGGTATAAAAAGAGAAGCATAATGAGGAAAAATGCCTCGTTTTGTTGCCTTCAAAAGCCAACAAATTGGAGTTAACTTGACAGGAAGTGGCTTAATAATTAGATTATTTATTTATTCCTGACACATATCCCCCTGTTACTAGTCTCAGGAGACCCTGTAGATGGTACGATTTTCAAGCTGCCATTACTTCGCTGTCTTCTGTGAACAAAGAAGCTACTGTCTATCAGTCAATTAAATGCAGTCTTTAAGCAGAGGCTGCGAAGTCCTCAATGGAGAGAGCCCTGGGACATTGTGGCTGATGATTCCTTTCTCTGTACTGTACATCACACTCTCAACTGCAGTCCCCACAGAGATGGAATAAACTCATGCATTAAAATATCACTTGTTGATTTGTTTGCTAATGAAGAGCCATTGAAATGTTTGTGTATTTCTATGGCAAAATTGTTGATAAAAGGGCCTGCTTGCCAGCATATTTTAAGTCCATCTGCTGTGAGTGCTTATTTAAGAGTTATTAAAATTAAAGTCAACAAACAACAGAATTAAAAAAAAAAACTCTGAGGTAACAAGCGTTTTCTTACTATTTTCATCAAATTAAGTGAATCAAGGCAGGAGAAATAGAGAAATTGTATCGTTTAAGTTCACGCTTACATTGCATTAATTCAGACACCTTGTTTTCGCTGACATAAAAATGTAAGTCTTCCTCAGAGTTTTGGGGAACTGCATCTTTTAAGTATGAAAAGAGATTACAGTCTCTTTTCACACTTTAAGAAAATAATATTCTTTAGGAAAATAATGTTCTTTAGGAAAATAATGTTCTTAGAAATTTTACTTTTTTCTTTAAGATGAATGGCATTTTTCTAGCAGTTTATCTAACTTAAAGAGCACTTGTACAAGATTTTCCACAGAGCACAGTGAGGCTTTTTAAACCAAACTAATAAAACGCCTGTGAGACGTACATATCAGACACAATCTTGCAGCCACATGGAACGTACAGAAGTATGACTTTTCTTCTCCATTTGTTCCTCTTTATGTTTTCTTCTTCTTTCTCTCTCTTTTTTTTTTTTTAGCATTACTTTATTTCCATGTAAGTAAGTGGTGGGTGACATTTCTACTAGACAAGGTTTTTATCTCTTAATTCATCAACCTAGTACCATGGAGTGTTCACTGTGTATAAAGCATGTCTTCACTGGAGTTCTCTGGGCTTCTATTAATTGGCTTTATATTTTAAGAGTACATCTGTTATTGAGCTGAAGGTCTGGAGGTGGAAGACTTGGATAATATTCTGACAGCTCTCTGATGAAATATTTAGCTATGGCTCTGTTATTTAAAGGGATAAATTTGGAATATTAAACAGAGGCCACTGAACTTTGAAAAGAGTTCCTTCGTTTCATCAGACTTTGTAAAGAGTAAGTAAGGCTTTAACTATAGTTTTCATGATTACCTGACAACAGGCTGTAAAGAATTAATTCAAGCCGTCATCAGATGGCTGTATTTCCTATTTCTACCCTGTTATTCCAAGTCATTTTGTTAGAAAAAGCTTAGATACTCGGAGGTGTTCTATAATACAAATGAATTTGAAACCCTTTCATTAATTGGTGATTAATATATTTCAGGATTAGTTTAAGCAGGGCTCTACCTCCTGCCCAGTCAAGTATGTTCTGGTTAATATCCAATTATCTGCACCTTCGTAGTTATTATGTCTTAATATTTCGGATATGATAACCAGAAACTTGAGAGTAATGCTAATGAGAAGCATAGAGCAAGAATTAACCAATGACATACTCAGTGATCCTTGGTGAGGAGAGAATCTCTTTTTTTCCCCATAACACATTGCCTCGGCATCTTTTGAGCACTGATTGAAAAGTAAGACTTTCAATTACAGCAGACAAAAATTAGAAAAATCAGTCGTTCTCTCTTTTCAGTCATATTAACCTGAATTTACAGTGTTATGTTTACCTAAAAACATTATTTCAGTTCATTTTATGAGGGATAAAAATAGAAAACGGAGAGCCTGTTTATATTTTCCAAACAGGAAACATCATATTCTTTATCTTTTCCTTTTAGCAAAGCCACAAGTTGTTACACTCTCAAAGGATGTTTTAATCCAGATTAATTTGGGATCCCTATAATATTTCACTAAGGAAAAACTTTTTCCTGCTACCTTTTCTTCCGTTTCTCCCCAAATTTAGCACCATGCTGCGTTCAGGTTTCACCTCTGTTTATTTATTTATTTTTTTTACAGGTCAATTCACTTTTGAACAATCTGACTTAGCTCCCACAACGGTGCCTGTTAGGGTGGGATGCACTGCTTCTAACCATGTAGCTTTAAATAGTGACTTTGTGCATTGCCCCTTTATATGCTGTATTGTAATGAAGCAACATCAGTAAATTGCAGTGAAGGGTGATTGTTGCACAGGGATGACAACTACACCTTGGGGTCCATTTGCACCAGATTATTCTTTTTATTGTTATTATTACTTCCCATCTTCTTCACTCTCTTGCTGCCGAACTTACTGTTGGCGACCGGTGCAACACAGAGGGCATCTTGAGGAACACTGCAGACATCATTTTTTTCTCTTATGCACATACCAATCACCATTCAATTCCAAAACCAGAGACCCTGGGTGGTTTTGCAGTTCTTTATCGATGCCTCTTTACTTTGTTGACTTCATTTACAATGTCTCTCCTCTTCATCTTCTTAAAAGAACAAATTTACTGTAAATAAAAGTGAGACATTTCTTTTCACCCATTTTGTATAGATGTTATAAATCTGTAGTCAAAATGGTCAACTATTGCCCATCCTAATTTGTCCCTTTCCCCAAAGAGGTTTAATAATTCATTTTAAAATAGAGGTCTAGATGGGATTACTTCTTAAAGAAAAGATTTGTATTTTCAATATCTTTTTAGGTTTGCTTAAGACATAGATAAAGTCATTATGAATATTGTATACACTAGTTGTTTTCTTTACAAAATAGCCTGTTTCCCGCCCCGGTCTACTGTTTTTACCCAGTAACTAATAGCAAAATAATGTGGATTGAAGTCAGAGATTCTGCACTGTTATTGAACAGAATTGTGAACAAGCTTTTAACCAAGGGATAATTAGATGTGTATTTAGGGGCACTATTACTCCTTTTGTTGTCATAATTTTAGTGCATGTGTCCATTTTTTTTTCAAATAGTTAGTGCAGCTGTTGTTTTGTTTTTCTCTCTCTGAGGCTGGGCTATTGCGCAGCATTCAAACTAAAATCTAGGATTAGAACTGACACACCTTCAATAGAACTATCAAGTCTTTTAAAACTGGTTGGCCGGTGACGCCAGTCCCACGCTATTCCACCACACACACTTCCAGTTGTGGGCCAAAGAGCATTGATTTTTAGCTGTCATTTCTAGTGCACATACTGTAGAATTGAAATTTAAACCTTAATCCACTCAGTAATGCAATTAATTTTTAATGTGCAGTAATACTAATTGAAATAGCCTGAATTTAGTAAGTCACCACAAGACATTTTCAAAAGCAAGAGTCTCCACTGAGAACTGGGAGGACAGATAATCATTGTTACAGTGTTTACAGAATAAATGTGAACTCTGCAGACCTCCAGTAGAAAGGGGGTTTTCTTTAAATTAGTCTATATTATATCTCTTCGAGAAGAGAAATACATCATCAAAGAGAATACCTACTTTCTATCTACTGTAACAGGTTAAAATATGCTATTAACTTATTTAAAAGGCATAATTGTAGTTAGAAATATTTTAATGTATACAAAATAATATTCACCCATTTTTAAAAAAAAAAAAAAGCAATTATGAGTAGGTGCAAATGAAGTCACCTGCCAACAATGTCATGGTCAGGCAAGAGTCTCAGTGGGTAATTTCCTTATATAATTATGTTTTTTGAGATATTATTTCCAGATTCAATGAATATGTGTGCTGTATCAGCTGTCTATAAATCTGTTGCCTTGTTTTGATGTATTTTTGGTGAACCAAAAAATATACCGTCCCCTATCTATTTCAAAGCTATGTTCCTTTAGCTTTTACATATTATTTCAAAATGGCCTTTTAAATGTTTTGTGAAGCTCTTTTTTTCCCTTGCCATAGTGAAGCAAATTTTGAACAGTAAAATCAAATAGGTTTTCAGTCATTTCTACACTAAAAAGGTTCTCTAACCACATTTATCTGCTAGTAAATGAGGACTTTTTAAAATGCATCAGTTCTGCTGATGAATGGGCTTGCGGAGTGTTTCAAACGAGCACCAGCATTAAGTTGAAGAAGGCAAACCCTGTATATCATGCTTTCATGGCTCTCACATTATACTATTTAATACGCCGATAGTACTGTTAAATATGTAGCAAAGGTTCCGTTGTAACCCTACCATCTATTCAAATGGGATTTTAAGACATTTTTGCAGCACATAAGTAAAAATGATGCTGGAGAACTGGAGGCAGTTGTAGCATGGCTTATTTTCTAAATGAAGTGTAGGGTAACGTGGTACAAATGAGTTCAACAGATTCACACCTACTGAATACCTCAACCACTTTACATTCTTTGGATTAAAGGTTCAAACTGGCTTTCATTTTGTCACTAAGTCAAAGTGCTGTTAGCATTAATTACATAGAGTACTAACTTGACATTATAGCATGTTAGTAAGAAGACCTGAATTGTGATTATTTTAAGCTGTCCTAACATCAGTTGAGCTTTATAATAAATATTTCCATTTTTTTAACTGAGTAGGGGAAGGGGAAGAAAGAGAGATGAGGGGAAATCGATTTATAGCCCATTCATAGCATATTATCAAATCAAATTGGGATATAGTATATTGAATCTTTTCAGCCTTTAATTTGGGTATGCTGGAGCAAATAATGAGTATTAGACAGATATTGTTATACACATGGATAATGCATAATGGATCACCTTTATCAGTTTTTCTTATAATATTTGATAGTTATTACCCAAATAACAGTAATTATTCTTTTAATCTGGAGTGAAAATTGGTATCTAGGAGCCTTAGTCAAAAATATTGCCAGTAAATATGATGCTGACTTCATTACTGTCATCACGTTGGTAGGTTTGAATTCACATTTAAACCTTTCCATGCTTATCAGTATTATTAGTTTTGAAGGTGTAAAGGTAAAGACTGGTCGTTTGTTCAGATTTATATGAAATGTGTGTTTGACTCTTCTAGAAGCCTATTTGCTAGACTCTAATTTTCATCCTATTTTATATGCAGCCAGTGACCACAGTATTCATTCAAACTGCACAGAGACACATCTCATCTGTAAAACACGGCTTGCTGATCTTATTTGCTACTTGTATTCTCATAAGAAGAAACATAGGTTTCATTATGATGCAGTGGAAGTACATTTTGTTTTGAGATTGCGTGTATCACATATATGTTCATACCAAGAATTTTATAATAAAGAATGAATAAAGGAGATAGCTTTAAGTATACCTGAAGGAGAAGGGAAGGGAAGCGAAATGGGCGTCACATATAGGTGTGTTTAATATGCAATGCTTCATGTATGTTGACCTCAGGTTATAAGAGTAGAAAATCCCATTTTCCAGCTTGTTTCAAATATAGTAAAAATGCTGCTTCAGTTGCTTTATGCTACTCACATTGGGGAAGGTGCTTATACTGTGATAATTATCATCAAGGAATATTAATGCGTTCAGCATTTGTAACCCAAAAACTCATTATAGCTTAAGCTGTGCATCATCTGTGAAGAGAGAACTTTGCCAGAATTTGCTCTTCACAGGGGTTGCCTCCTGCTTGCTGCGGAGTGGTCAGAGTACTGCAAGAGGTCACTTAGGCTATTTTTGAAAGCTGAAGTTTTGCAATTTTTGAATCACTACCTTCTGTCCAAAGAGCATATTATTCTTGCCTCAAAATGTCCTTCTTCTAATTGAATGCATGGTAAAATGCAAAATATAATAATAATAAATAAATAAATAAGAAGTAACTGTATCTCATTATGTAGAATTCAAGAAGGTCAGCATATGCATTCCATATCAAGATAATTGAAGTATTGGTGTCTTCTCTTCTGTCATGGAGCAAAGGGATTCATTTACACCAGTTTCCTTAATGCAGGTGCCCTTGGGTTTCAGAGAGAAATGCCCCCACTGGGGCTCCACATTATAGCCCTCTGGCTGGAAATTGTGTAAATAAGACTGCAGGGTCAGCCTTCCTTTTTCGGTACCAGTGTCTATAATTAGTCTGTGACGACAGTCCTTTATATGAGCCTAAAACTGTTCCTGGGATCATTCCTCATACATCTAAGACGTCTATCTAATGCATAGGTAGATATTTTTGCATGTATGTTTAAAATCATTCTCTAGGGGGATATTGACTTGATGGGAACTAGAATCTCTGGGTGTGTAAAGAATCCTATAACTTCATCTGATCAAAATAGCTGGTTAGGCAGCTCCATTATAAATTATAGGTGGTTAGTTTCCTATGAACATTGTGTCCTCACCTGTAGTGGGGCAGCTTGTTGAAAGGGAGCTGTGTGCCTGTGATGTTTTTACGTGATTAAATCCCATTATTTTTCCCCCACTGATCCATTGCTTGTCATTTCCCATAAGTAACATTGCTCCATGCTGCATGTTATGGTTTGTGTGGGCCAGGCAGAGAGCACTAATACTGAGTTCTATCAGGCTGTCTGGCATTGCAGGACTGCTATGTTTCTGAGGTCAAATTGTGAACCTGGCCTTGCTCCTGGGAGGACTAGAAAAATATGTTTCATAACTTCCCATAGACCTAAGCGAAGAGGAAGAAGGAAAAACATGAAGCCCATAGGCTCAGTTTAGATGAGCTGAAAGGTTGGAATTTATCAAGCAGGAAAGCTGACCGTTGTGTGGGAGGCTTCCTTACTGTGAGGGATCACTGCCGTGGGTGCAGAATCAGTCCTAGCTGAGGCCTTTGGGGGATAGGGTAATCATTCAAATAGCCCAGCAGGCACAGACACACAAGCTGATAATCTGGAGTAAACCTGCTGAAATAGGAATTTACTTACCTGTTAAAATCACTTACATGAAGGAATACTGATAGAATGAGTACCATGAATTCAGGGCAGATATTGTAGGCTGCTTCACTGAAAGTAATTTATGCTGTTGTTGTTGTTGTTGTTGTTGTTTTGAATGAGGCAGAACCTTTTATTTTATGCAGCAGAGCACTAATGCCACAAAATGGATGGATTTCCTGAACCAGAGACAGGTTCTCAATCGTTTTGGGCTGGAATGCTGGCAGTATGGTGGAGAAATAGAGTAGCAGCAGATCTTCTGTAAGGATGTAAACTTAATAATCTTTATGAATTTTGAGTAACTCATAACTCCACTTCCTCACCCAAAGAAGCATTATGAAAAGATTGCTTCTAAATCCTTCAGACATTCTCTGCACTTATGATAGATGCCATCCTCTTTACCTTGAGGCATTGGAAATAAATGTGGGTTTTTTTTTTTTTTTGCAAGAGATAAAAACATATACTTTAGAAGGAGCAAATTGTATTTTCATGTTTTAAGTTCACTATTTGCACTGATGTGGTGAGATCCAAATGTGAAGAATTGCTTTTGACATTATTTCTGTGTCTCCTGTATCCCAGAACCACTGCATTGTTATGCTGAAATGTACCATCACATGGGATAAATGTGATGTTGGAAACCTGGGAATAGTATGTATAATATTGCATTCTATGTCCAGGGTGCTTAGGACAATTGTAACTTCTTTAGTTACTAAAACAATTTAACTTATCTTATTAAGGATACATTATCTTATAAGGATACATTGGCTAAAACTACATGTGCATGTGTCTTTTAAGAAAAAATTATAATCTTCCAAGTGTTGTGGGTTTGTTTAGGGGCAAAAAAGGGCTTTCATTTCTAAACGAAAAAGTTTTTTTAACTTTCTCTAAAAGTCTGTTTTACATAATCTATACCTTGAACTATCACATACTATGTTATAAAGTAAACTTTAAAATACATACGTCAAAGGTCTTAACTTGCATGACTGATTTCAGAATTCTAATTCAGATTTTCTGTCAGTAACTATGGTTTTCTATTTTTATGGTCCTTTTTAAAAATACATTTTTGTCGTCTTCTTTGTGTATTTAAATGTGTGTGGGTGCATGTGTGTGTGTCACATGCGTACATCTGTGTGTGGACATGTACCCGCCGTCAGTCTCTTCCACCACACACTCACTGCTGCAGCACTCCGTGTCTTGTGTTTAGCGTGTTTCCAACAGCTTAGGGAGTGGTACAAAAGTGAAATGAATACTGTGGAGCTTATATTGGAGCCTGATATTTGAAAGAGAGATATTGGAAAAGGATGTTTTTTGGCTTGGCTCCTTTTATATGTAATTGCTGCTTCATTAGGACTTGGAAGAGTTTCCTGTGGTTAAATTTAATCAAATAGCTCAGAATAACAAACTTGTACACTCAAAATTCCAGGACAGTTCTCTATAAGAAGCATGGTTTTCCTAAGTTTAAAACAAACACATATACACACATGCACACACGTAAACACACACACATCACTACCACCACCAACAACTAGTTTGTAAAATGCTGTGAGTGCCATCTCGAACCTAACTCCCTATTGGTAGTGATTTAATAAATGATCATGTATAGAAGTATAAGGCATAAGAGCGAAACCCCATCTCTACTAAAAATACAAAAATTAGCCAGATGTGGTGGCACGTGTAATCCTAGCTACTCTGGAGGCTGAGGCAGGAGAATTGCTTGAACCCGGGAGGCAGAGGTTGCAGTGAGCCAAGATCACACCACTGCACTCCAGCCTGGGGGATAGAGGGAAATTCCATCCCTGCCACCACCACCAAAAAAAAAAAAAAAGAAAAAGAAAAGAAGAAAAAGAAGTATAAGTCATAAGAAATACATTTCAAAGGGTTTGGGGTTTGTTTGGTTTTGCACTTGAACAGGTGTCAAGCATTGATTCTCCTGAGCCATGATATGAGGTTGTTATCATTACTTTTGTTATACAGACAAGGAAACCGAGGCATGAGCAGAACAGAGCTAGTGTGCATTAGTGTACAGAGAGAAACTCACACTTCTTGAATCTGTCTACATCACTTTCAGCTGGTGCAGTATTCATCTCTTCACACATGCACAAGTTGCTCACTGTGGGAGCCTGTGCTGAGGTGTTCTTAGCAATTGCTTTGCTATCATTGCATCAAAGCCTGATGTTGATGTCATTTTCTAGGCAATAAAACTTATCCTTGGTTCAGATAAAATTTGATCTTTCCATTAAAAGATTTTTCCATTATATCTTTCCATTATAAGTAAAGACTTAGCCTAGGTATTCTCTTCTACTTTCTTAAAACAAACTACTTTGAAACAGCTAAGTATGCTTCTGCATCAGAATTCTTTGGCAATGGTGGGAAATGGTGGGAAATAGGCAACAAAGTGACAAAAATGGATAAATTCAGGGTAAATCGTCCTGAGTATGGGACATGGCTTTCCATAATACTAATGTGTGAATGAGCAGCATAAAACTGTTCACGTCTCTGCAAAGTAGCAAGTGGTTATGTTCATATCATTTTGAAAGCTGAGTGGATAGATTTAAATAGCAAGAGCTTTGTTCGGAATGATGTGTGGAACCCAGAATCACAGACCCTGCGATACATGAAAACACATGTGCCTCAGTCCTGTCCTAATAGCGCACATGTTGTCTAATTATTGTTAGAAATGGGAAATGGCTTGGAAACCTCCAACATTTCTAGAAGCCTCTTTCTGTAGGTATCTGTACATGAATTCACTATAGGATGATTGGGAAGGGAGTAACGCAGTTACTGCACATTCATTTAAACATGAGAAAGGAATTGACATACTATATGCAGCTTGACAATACGATTTATGATGTTCATCACAGTTTTTTTAGCAGAGTTCCTTTTGAACCACAGAGATAATTTATTAGATGCCAAAATGTGTTATTAGAGAAGGAGTAATGAAGAAGAACACTCTTTTATGTTAATACTTTTTTACATTTTGTATATGTTGCTATGTTAGGCAAAGGGAATTGAAACATGCTCTAAATTCCAGTCACAGAACAAGAACAAAATTGTGCAGGTTTCCTCCCAAAATCCACGAGGAACAATGGCCAGTAAAATGAAAGTGCCATCTGGGTCTGGATGTGAGGTCATTGCCAACTCTTCATTGGTGCTGGTAGAAAGCTTACAATTATGATGATGCATCCTTGTTTTATAAGTGTTCTTGCAGTTGGAGCTGCAAACTGATTTTAGTTTTTATTACAGACGATATTTTTGCCTAGCTAAAAAGTCTGGTCATGTAGTATATAAGCTTCTCTAAAATGTATTTTTTAAACCAGTCCAATTAACTAGCAGCAAATTTGCTTACTAGGTGTGCATG
>NC_072415.2:35012602-35017602 GCF_028858775.2 Pan troglodytes | reverse complement strand
TCACCTTGGAAATTGGTGTAGAATTTCCATTGACATGTTTGCACTTAGTGATTCTTCTAGTTCATTGACAGGAATGGTAATAGTGCTGTATCATCTAATTACATTCGCTTTTACCACTGGACCTTGGTCATGTTAATGTGGTAAGTATTTTAGGAAAAATGAGAAGACTTGTAAGTACTTAACATTTTATTGAAATTTAATTGAATAGTTAAGGGGTGATTAAAAATCTGAAATTAACACTCTTTAGAAATTAATGACAGTCATTAAGATGTAATGGGGCTGCTCACCAACAGTGCTCAGAAAGGTTGGGGGATTTAAATTTACATGGGGGTCAGAGCAGTGAAAGATGTTGTTTATAGTCTCCTGAGCCTTGACTGCAATTTTAGAGTTGGAACAAAAGTGATTCTTTTTCTTGTTGTGTTGCCAGGATTACTGTATCTACAGTAATGGCTAGTTACATTGGGTGAGTCTGTGTGTCCACGAAGGTGGAGAGATGACCACGCTTGGCGACCCTGTGCAGCTGCTAAGCTGCAGACCAAGCTTGCTTCTCTCAGGGCCTCCAAGGACTGCCTGAACCAATCCAAACACTCGCTGTCTCCCCCACCTGCCCTCTCAAAATAAGCAGCAGTTCATTATTTATACTAGCTTGAATCCTGGGTCCCCTTATGAGTAGAGACTAATGTTCACGTGGAATGGAGTGATATAATGTGTAACGATTTTTTGATATGAATTTCCACTCCCTGGAGACAACAGCAGCTTCACCACCACCACCTGACCAGGGTGGAGAGATCTAAAAAGCTAATATGTTGTCTCTGTGGTGGTTTCAGAGTTAGTGCTCCTCTAAAGGAAACTGTCACGGAGAAGCGTTCATCCCAAAAATGTCCTCTGATGTTTGCTTAGAAAGTAATTACTGATCTGATTTTTTGTTTTCCAGAATTCTAGAAAGGTATACATATAAGTAAGCATTCTTATTTCAAATTGATCGATGCAATAATAGTGATGTTGTTTCATTTAAAAAAAAGAATTCAAGTTGATGTGATCACTTCCAAAACATAAAAATGAATTTTTAAAAAAATATGTTAACTCTTGAGTTAATTAGTGCTCTGTATTTTCAGTCTTTTGGAAAACATACTTTTTGCCAGATAAAATGAAAGCAATGAATCTTAGATACACTTTGAGAATAATGGTATTTTACAGAGTATTATTGCTGAAGTAAGGGAAGAATAGAGGAATTATTGAGTTAGATTTGAAAATTGGTTTAATAATCTGACAAAATATTTCCAGTGTTTCAAGTGGATGTTCTATGTTAAAGAAATAGCACTGGAACATGACCCCTTTTTTCTTAAATTTTCTTTCCATTTTTCTCCTTAGTACTATTGGCTAACTTTGTTTTATATTTTTCCCATTCTGCTTTATCTCTTGTTTCCACCTGCAGCCAATTTTCAATTATTCCCCCTCATGCTAGTAAACATGGATAATCTAAAACACTTTATACAAATGATATTTATAAAAACATCCACATACTGCTGTATGATACATTTACAGATACATTTACAGCTCTTCCACCCCAAAATGAGAAGTGCACGAGGGGTGGTTGCCTTAAACAGTCAGGTGACAAGGAAACCTTTCACTCCTTACCAGAAAGCAGCCTTGGGAATGGTTGGCTACAAAGGAATTTAGCAGGGATTGGAGGGGAGACAGGCTTGGGATGGAATGTGTGATGAGGAAAAGGTGTCCAGGTCAGAGGGATTATGCACAGTTCAAATAATGTGTGAGGATAATCAGGAAGTGACTGCATTTTGGCCTCCTTGGGGGCTCATCAAACCAGCACCTATCCCCTGATTAACCTATGCGTTCCATCAGCCATGTAAATTAGCACAGGCCCACTAGCCCTGGGCCTGGAAGAAATCAAGCTGTGGGAATGTACATATTTTAATAAAAATTGAATATGTGTCCCACAGCATCACTGTAGGACGCACTCAGATTTATCATTCTCACTGGCATCTAATGCATTATTGCTAATTATTGAATCTGGTAAATTTGGAGAAGAGTATAGAATACTTTGTGACAAGAGTTTTGTAAAACCGTTTGCGTACTTCAGTTACATGGTGTAAAAAAGTGTAAGTAAAAAGCACCATGCAACTTCAGTTCCTTGGGATTTTTATTCACACAACTTTAACATGATATCTGCCTAATAGTAGAGAATTTTATATGTACAGGTGGATATTGGGTGGTGCATCCTTGAGTAAGCTTCATAATTCATGTGCAAAGCTTGGTTTGGATGATCACATATAACCCAGAAAAGATAGCTGAGACTTTAAGGGAAGATTTAGGAGTAAACGGGGTATGTTACTACAAGAATGGAAATGGAAGTAAAGGAACTCCCTTTCCATTTATATTTGAAATTTGTGTTTAGCATGTCAGCTTTCTACACATTCTCTTTCATGTCTTATCTACTCTAAAACGCATTTAGTAATGTCTGTCACCACAGTACCTGGGTGCTTAGGTACTAAAAAGTGCTTTAAGAATGCAATTTGAAGACTGATAAATCAAGTCTGTTTAGCTCAGGGGAAAGAAAAGCTAAGTGGGATTTAGTAGAAGGGAATAATATTCCTAAAAGGAAATCAGTTTGATGCCAGTAAGCTTTTTGAAGTAGAAACTAATTTGAAAGCATAGAGGTCATGACTGAAATGGAGGACTCGACTGGACTATCTCATATTAGCAATTTGAGGGGAAGTTTCTTTAAACACAATAGATGGAATATAGAATAGCTTGCCAAAATCGGCAATAGAAAGAGGCTCAGTGAGCTAGTTGAATTTTTGGAAAGTACAGCATACTGGGGTAGAGCCACAAGCAGCATTTTAGAAGCTAATCCTAGGAGGCGTGAGAAATGTATTTATTGAATGTCTGATATAATTTCAGGCCTAAATGGGTGTATGTTTTTCCTCTCAATCTTTAAATGTTCTAGCATATCTATGCTGTCACTCTCTAAATTTGAACATTAATATGAAGAAGCAATTAATGCTCTTTTCAATTAAAACAATTAATACATGTACTCTCCACCTCATGCCCCCTCTTCCCCCCAAAAGAGAACTGCAGGAATCATATCATATGGTGTGTATCAACTTATATGCTGCAATACTTGAGGAGAAATAAACAATATAACACTGTTTATTACAGGGAGACAAATTACAGTTTTTGTTTCATGTGAAAAGTTTAGGGGTGGCAGCTTGACAGTAAATTCCATTAAAATCTACCCTGCCAGAGAATGCCAAGATTGTTCTTCATTCATTTTAGCATAAGGTTTAATTATTTGCCGATTTTTAATACCAGTCAGTCATTCTTAGCATCATTGAATTAACTCTGAACCCTGTATCAGTAAAGAGCCTTATGTTGCCCCATTTTATTATTACAGTGCAGTGCAGATTAGGATTGCATCTGTTAAGATTATATTGTGTATTGAATTTCAGTAGACAGAAACACAGTAGTCTCATGAATATAACGGTTGGAGCCAATAACCTGTAACCAATCGCATACTTGTTCTATTGCAAAATCTGAACTAGTAAGGATTACATTTTGGAAAAGATTATAAATCTGTCACCACTAATCTAATCTTTACAGTGGCTTTGTAACCATTTTAAGACTAAAGATCATTACTTCTCTTGCTCTGATTTTAATCATAACACATATTTGATATTCCATAACTTTCTTTTGTTCCATTAGCACATGCATTATAAAGTGTACAACATTAATAAATAGAGGCATAATGAATGTGACTAATTGATTTTGGCAGTCAAAGACTGGCATACTTTTTATACAATAGGGAATCCATTCAAAGAAGCTTAACTGCTATTGAGAGCAAGTCTTCGATGCAGTAATGGTTTCTAATTTCGATTGTGTGTGAGGTGAGCAGAATGCAGTTATTCCTAGTAACTCACCACTTAGTTTTTGTTGTTGTTTTGTTTATAATGCTCATTTATCAGATTCTCATTTCCCTAAATAAAAATTTTGTGTTTCAGTCTACATATGAATTCTGTAGCACAATTATGAATGCAATTATTTTTAGTTGTCTGTCTCTCATAACTAAAGGTACATGATATAGACAATATGCCACAGCTTATGTTTTTTGTCCCATCTAACTGTATTTTCTTAACACTGACTTCTTAATACTGGAATCAGATTGTCCTAATAAATAAATCCACTGATAGCAACTGATTTATTTGGACACAAAACAAATTTTTAACTCATAAATGCAAATGCCAAAATACAACATCTAGTAGATGTTAGTGAAAAATTAATTCCTTGAAACTCCAAGGGAAAAATAGGCCGGAATTGTATGATCATTCTTACCTTTAAAAATGTGCATGGCCTTCAAAGCCAATTTTGCCTCCTTTATAAAATCTTTCAACACTAAATTATGTTACACGGCTATGATTTAATAGTGGACGTGAGATCAAATTGGGTGTCACTGAAGCATTAATCAACTAAGTGTCATTACAGATAGTTAACAATTCATGTGTTAAGCTTTGTCATTTGAAACCAGAGATAGTGTGTACCAACAGACTCATCACTTAGTGTAGTCAAAACTGATTTAGAGAGGATGAAGAATGACTATTGTTAAGGGTTACAAGAACTAAAATTTATATTAAAAACAACTTTTTACTTTGCAGTCTGGCTCTACAGAAGGACAAATATGTTGTATTTGGCTGTAATTAGGAAAAACTCTAATGGGAAGTCAGTCATTGCCAAGCACAGTGCAATTGATTTTCCACCAATCAGAATAGGGAATGAGATGCTCTAAGTCTGTTATTAAATTATGTATGAAGTCATATTAAAATCTGATCATTATTTCTGACATTTCAGGTTAGTGAAGATTTTCCAATCACTGTGAAGATAGGAACCAGAAGGATGGTTTTGTGACTTGAGCATTGAATGCCACCTTTGGTGGTTGTGCTTAAATGAGATAAGTGAGTTTTCCTTAAAAAAAAAACAAAAAAACA